>NW_013665842.1:690717-695546 GCF_000517525.1 Limulus polyphemus | reverse complement strand
GAATCTCTTACCCGTTTCTTTTAAAAAGATCTCTTTGTTAGTCAATTTATTTTTTGTGATTCCGATAATATGATTAAATTCGTAATGATTACACTCGATTTTGTATGTGTATCGATATTTCTAACTATGTATACCAGCGTGAAATTACTTAATACTTCTGTGTTTAATATTACCAAGACTCGATATTTCTAACTATGTATACCAGCGTGAAATTACTTAATACTTCTGTGTTTAATATTACCAAGACTCGATATTTCTAACTATGTATACCAGCGTGAAATTACTTAATACTTCTGTGTTTAATATTACCAAGACTCGATATTTCTAACTATGTATACCAGCGTGAAATTACTTAATACTTCTGTGTTTAATATTACCAAGACTCGATATTTCCCATGGTCAGCAACATACAAAGATTAATCTTAAGGTTGCTTAATGATACTAGCACCAACATCAAAACTGTATCGAACCAAAATGATACCAAAGGAGACGGACTCTATGATCAAAGGTGCTCACAAGCCTGGCAAATCTTAAAGTTTCAAAGTCCAAGTTTAAGGACAACCCTGATAAATTTTAACCTCATGATGCAGTCCTGAAATAATTTACATTCTTCCAGTGGCCGGGTCTGGAAACCCCTATAAGTAATATTGTATATTTGCTAAAAAATAAGATGATTCCTAGAGAAATATTTGTCATCAAATTGTAGAGGAATAGAAGAAGGATCATGGTAACATAGTATTATTGCACAACAAAAATTGTCTCCGGTCTTTTGGACCCAGAACTGCATTCTAAAGTTAAAATCACAAAACCTCAAAAACAAGCTCCTGTGGAACAAGATAAACTTCGAGTCACCAATCCTGACGTTCAGGTCTTTACGTTAATCAGATATACATCTTTGAAATGAACAGATGTTTAATATTAAAAAAAAACAGTCTGAGGGTGGAGCCTCTTTTATGGCATGTATCTTCATTATAAGTGGATCTTTTACTTTGCTCCAGGAAGTCAGTATTTCTGAAACCTTATCATACTGTGTTTCCGTAATTATATTTCTTCCCCTTTTTCGTTTACATCTGTTTGTTTGGAAATAAGCACAAAGCTACACAATGGGCTATCTGTGCTCTGCCCACCATGGGTATCGAAACCCGGTTTCTAGCGTTGTAAGTCCGCAGACATATCACTGTGCCACTGGGGGGCATTTCCGCTTTGTAATGTACATTAAAATATATAATAAACGTACCAGAATAATCAAAGAATTGCGTGGTTGTTTTATTAAGTACTGAGTTAAAATGTTTATCTACTTGTGAGATATCAGATTCGAGAAATAAAAATTAACATAAGTTAAACGTAAGAAAATCTATTTAATATACTTCAAAAAATTATATTTAATTTATTTTACAAAACTCTACCACCTATTTTCATTTCAGTAATCTAAAGTAGATGGTTTTAAATTTAACGTTAGTGTGGGATAGTGTGTAACAGTCGGTATCATATTATTACCACATAGTTATTTAAAAAAATAATCCATCAGTGTGACGTCACTGTTTTCGTGAAAATGTTGTGTTAAATTAGTTTGATTTTATTATATTTAAAACTGTTTTTACTAAAAAGTTCGAATTTCTTCCACTCTAAACGGACATTTTAAAAATTATAAGATACAAAATGACAATTTCTTGCCAAAAAAGATTCTTTATTCTTCGATTTCTCTTTGATTTGTTGCATTGTTGCCCAGGAAGTGTCGAATCAGAATCGTTCAGATAAACCGCTGGCGAACCGCGCCTTTCCTTTTGGAAATGATTATTGCTGGATTTTACTCATACCCTGAGTTTACGCCCTTCCAGAATTCCTTGCGTCATTAATAAAGCTGAGCCAAGTTTTCTTAATATCGAGATATAAAATTCTTCTATTATATTCAAAACAGGTGATTCCAGCGTCATGCGATATTTAACACAATAAATTTCTCTAGTCAGACTGTAAAAACTTTTGACTTGATAACATTACAGTAGTATCAACGACAGTGAAAGACTAGGACAACCACAGGTAATGAACACTACTTTGAAATCTATTAAGCTATTTGAAATATATGGCTGTCAAATAAATCTAGAAAGTTAAAACAGCAGCAACAGAAGACTATTGTTCTACCTAATTTTTAAGATTAATTAGAATGAACACTTAACATTTGGGGACATTGAAAAAAAAACATAACAAATTGAGTCCTCCGAGTTATTAAGGTTTTAATCAACAGTTTTATCAACATGTAAGTAAAATATTACGCATAATAATTGGGTTTTTTTTCAAGTATTAAATATATCTGGTCGGAAAGTCCTTCAGTTGGGTTAGCGGTAAGTTTACGGACTTATAACGCTAAAATAAAGGGTTTTATTTCTCGCAGTGGACAAAGTTCAGATATCCCAATGTGTGGCTTTGTACGTAGCATAACACGTTGCTTAATATAAAAAGAATCAGTAGTATAAAAACATTTCATTTCTAGCCCGAAAAATGTTATTACACCAATTTCTACAATATGAGTCCTGACAAAGGTAGTTGACACCTTTACTCAAAAGAATTACTAAACGATTTCTTTATAAAATTAATAAATACTCTTTACACTTGTTTATTATTTATGTCTCATAGTGTGTTCGGAGATGTATTTGAACTTACTGTGTTTTTGTAAGAAGTTTGGTATATATTTAGCTTTCCTGCAGCGCTCAGTGTTCTGTATTTGCAGGCGTGATCTGTGCTATTTGCGATTCTTTTGTGTTATCATGGCAACATACATACACACAGCAGTGTAATTCCTACAGCACAAATGTCATTTCCACACTTTCTTTCGTATTTATATTTCTATATATATATATATATATATGTACGTGCAAGTCATGAATATCAATTCAAGGGGAAGAACAAACTAACTTTGTTTTACAAAACCTGTAAGAATGAGAACTACTATTTGACAAAGTATTAATGGTACCTGTCATGCTGTATTTCTAAGCCTTTATACACATATTAGTGTGTAGTTCCAATCACAGGAATTATTGACTTCATAGATATGATCTAAACACAATCAGCTACTGGATACATTTATATGTGGATTAAATTGGCTTGATCCACATTTAAATGTGGATTAAATTGGCTTGATCCACTGATACATGGTTTTATAATTATACATTAATGTTTTCACACTTGTTTTAAATCACCCACGTACTTGTTATTTTTTATCTAATTGCAGTAAATGACCAGTAAATTACTCGAAGATTTTACAAACTGTAACATGGTTAAACTGAGAATAAAAAAGTTTAAAATTAAGCACATTTTAACTACTTACACAATGTAAAGAAAACTCAAAAGTTAATTCAAAAATAACATATTTTTGTGCGAAACTGAAATAACATTAGAACTGTAACTGGGACTTTAAAGTCCAATAATAGGAAGATATATTCAATAAAATGTTCCAGGCGGAAGGATAGTATCATCATTCGAAGCATTTAGTCACTAAACTGAATTAGAACATCTTCAGATATCAATAAAGAAATACGCGATATGGATGATGTTAGAAGCAGACAACAAAGTAAACATTTTAAACTTTAAAATGAAAGAACCAAAGAATCAAGATTCCATGGACTAAGGAAACAAAGATTGAGGTTTTGGAAACTCTAGGATGTTCATGTGCCGAAACCCAACTATGCAACGTTCTAGTAAGAGTTTCTAATTAAAACAGTCAAACGTGGTGCAAGAGTGACAGATACTCTCAAGTTGGATAATATTATGAAAGAAAGGGAAGAACGGTATCAAAACATTATGATTCGTCCCACAATCTCCTGCCTTTAAATGTATATGAATCCGAAACGTATTATTCTGCTCTTGGAGATGTATTTGCAGGCGAATAAAAATAAACTCAAAGTTCTGAAATGGCTTGTATGTAGTAAAAGTAATAAAACCGACGAAAAAGGTAACATTCAGATTAATTTTGGTTATTATATCAGTGAATAATACAAACCGATCCCGTTATGCTGCCACCTGGTACATGATTTTATTCTGTGGTATTTCATTGCGTCTGTAATGACATTTTTTCGTTTTATTATAGCTTTATGGCCTTTCATACATCAGTGAATTTTCGTATAAATCTTTTTCTCTTATTATATATGTGGGGGTCATTATGAGGTTTTAAAGTTTAAAAAATAACGTTGTGTTTTTTAATTAAACAAATGTTTATTATATATATACAGGTAGTAAAAGACAGCAATTGACCGAGGAAGCTGCTTCTTTTATGTGTTTTATTTTTAGCTTTTACGATATCGATTCTTGGGTTTGAATAAACCTAAAGCTCATTTATTGGGTTACGTCAAGAATCATATTTGTTTGATTTCAGAACAAAAATATGTCGGGCTGAAAAAAATTTCGAATTCTTTCACATTTGCGCTATTTGCATCAACAGCACGTGCAGCCTTCCCTCTCTACATACACTAAGAGAATCAAAGCGAAGAGAAACAGCAAGAGAGGGAAAAAGCTTTGCCTATACACTTCAAGGCTCAGATTAGTTGTTCTCTACAAGTCTGTCAGAAATGAAAATAAACATATTGGACAGCTTCTGTATCTCACGAGATGTGTAGGATTGACTGATGTGTGAAAAGATTTAAAAAAACAAAACAAAAACAATTATGATGTGGAGGGAGGCTCTTTTGGTTGGTTTTAACCATTTTCTTCGGGCTTTGATTTGTTGTTTCACTTTCATTGATTTTTTTTCTTCTTAATCATTTTGAGGAGAGAGTAACATTACAAAATCACATATCATGCAAAGAACAAAATATACACTGTAAAGATTAAATACACTC
>NW_013665842.1:664911-689798 GCF_000517525.1 Limulus polyphemus | reverse complement strand
CCGCTGTGCCATTGGGGGTCGAGGTAAAGAATATGAATATTTTGAGTCTTCCAGTTTTAATTTTTTTTTTTTACTAAAAGTACAAAATATAATTAAATATGATATTGATATTTCACTTGATGCTTTGAGTAACAGCTCTAAGTGATCTATTCTATCTGTAGTGACCTAGAGAATTCATTTAAGCGACGCAATATTATTTCAGTTCATATCTGAACAACATAATTTCTTTCTCCTGAAAAAAAAAGTCAAAAGACTTTCAATTCAGAAATTTTCTCCAACTGTGCGTTTCACTTACACTTAGTGTTACTAATTCGATCATATCATTAACATTTGTGTTTTCCGCTCTCTCTCTTGTGTATAATTCTACCGAGTTTTCGTTTTGGAATAGCCTCTACGTTTATCCCTGTATCCTGAGTGCTAATGGTAAGTTTTATCTTTATCGTTAGCGAAGATATGTAATTGATTTTCTAAGAGCATGGGCGTTTTTTTCTTTTCATAAAATATTTCTACGATGACAAGGAACTTTAGAACATTGTTATGCAAATGTACACATAGTTATATATATTATGTTTAGAATTTTTGATGGTTTATGAAAATTATATATTATTCAGACTGAATACTTCTGCTTGTTGTTAAGCGCAAATATACACAAAAGGCTATATGTGATCTTTCCACCGCGGGTATCGAAACCCGATTTTTAGCGTTATAAGCCCTAAAGATTTGAAGATTATCCTAGTATACTTGTTTTTCTTTTAATAAAACGATTCCGTTTTACATTGATAACACAAGTTGACATGCAGATTTTTTTAAGGAAGAAGTAAGACTAGTTGTTTCGAAAATTCGAGGAAAACTAAACAAGAGCAAACTGTGCTAGTCGCCCCTAATTTTAAACCAATAGATTAGGGGGGAATGTAACTACTCAAAAAACACACACCGCCAACTCTTGGGTTTCTCTAATCTTATAAAAGGATCTGACCGTCACTTTAACATCCCACTCACAGTGCCAGAGTGCTAAGTGCGATTCTGTGGTAATGGGACGCTAATCATGAATGTCTCGGATCCAAAGTACCACACATTAATTATTAGGCCATGCTCGGTTCAAGCAATACTGTATTGTCTTGAAGAAAGTAATTTTGGCTCAGAGTTGAAGCTTCAAATGTGATCATTTTTTATGCCCCTAAAGAATTTTTATCGAATGTCTGTTAAATTGCTTGCAAAACTACGTAAACTATTTTGACCTCAAAGTTACTTTCCCAATATATATATTCATTTACTTACTAAACAAACTCCTTATTTGTTAAATATTTTATTAAATGCTATATTATTTTACTAATAGAATGAGTTACTTTGTGATAAATCAATCCATAAGCGTCAAAGTAGCCAATCATAATGATTTTAACGCTTAAGGTTGAACTAGTTTAGGCCCGGCATGGCCAGGTGGTTAAGGCACTCGACTCCCAATTTGAGGGTCGCGGGTTCGAATCCCTGTCACACCCTTTCAGCCGTGGGGGCGTTATAATATGACGGTGAACCCCACTATTCATTGGTAAAGTAGTAGCTCAAGAGTTGGCGGTGGGTGGTGATGACTAGCTGCCTTCCCTCTAGTCTTACACTGCTAAATTAGGGACGGCTAGCGCAGATATCCCTCGTGTAGCTTTGCGCAAAATTCAGAACTAGTTTACCAAGTAATCGAGCTTCCACCTTTTGTAATCTTCAAAGATTTTTAATACTCTTTATTTTTTCTTGTGAGAGTTAATTTTAAAGTAGTTGCTCTCTAATTTCAAATTATTTACGCTTTAACCAATTTCTAAAAGCAATATTTTAACTAATTAGCTAGAGAAAGCTTGAAACCGGCTAAAATATATTACTACATCTCGTGTTACGAGTGTACCGAATCATAAAAAAAAAACAGCAAAAATAAAACACTTTCCATTTTAGTTGTTTAGACAGATGCCTGGCAAGGTTTTCTGTAACACCTGTGGCTCACTATATAGAACAACAATTACCTTAATCAATAGGCAACTTGAGGTGTATCCAGATCGAAAATAACCTTGATGCTGTTTATTATATTAAGCTATATTATATCCCTGAATTTTTTCGTGTTTATATACAATTATTTAAACCTTCACATTAGTAGAGGCTTTAGTTTTCATTATAAAATATGGGTTTGTAATATTTTCAAATGTAAAAAACCTTATCCAAATTGTTATTGATTAATTTATTAATCTTACACAGAGTATATTATTTAATCAACTTCCATTTCTCATTCTTCTAAAAAGACACAATATACATTTCCACTTAACTTTTTTCTTGTATCTCGAGATGTTCTAATAGTAACAAGTGAAGTTGTGACGCCAAAGCTATTTAAATATTTGATTGGCGATAAGTTTGTTATGAATTTCGCGAAAAGCTACACGAGGGCTACCTGCGCTAGCCGCCCCTAATTTAGCAGTGAAAGACTAGAAGGAAGGCAGCTAGTCATCACCACCCACCGCCAACTCTTGAGCTACTCTTTTACCAACTAATAGGGGTATTGGCCGTCACATTATAACGCCCCCACGGCTGAAAGGGCGAGTATGTTTGGTGTAACGGGGATTCGAACCCGCGACCCGCAGAATGCGAGTCGAGCGCCCTAACCAACTGGTCATTCCGGTTCAGCCGATAAGTATAAACGTCATAAACATGCACAAATACGTATATATTTACATATTAAGGTATATTATTTCTCATACAAAAACAATAAAAATGCGTAATTAATTAGCTTATGGCTTAAAGTGAAGTGAAATTGGAATATTTTGTGCCAAGGAAGTCATGTTTATTTTGATTCTTCAAGGCAATAGCTTCTCTGGAAAGTTTTGTCATTTGTTTTCTTGAACGACTTTGAAAAGGAAACGGTGTGATGTCACGATAGCTCGGCGTAATCTAAATGTAAAAAAAAAAAAAAGACAATCATGTAAAAACTAAGAGCTAATTCTTCTCAGAATGTCAACATAAATATTTGAACATGTTCCGTCATAGGACTGGTCACATTATTACTAGAAATATTCTATTCTTGAGTGGGTGTAAGCGCTTTTATTTTTTTACCCCCCCCCTTATAGAACTTGATGTTTTCGTGACTGCCGTATATCACAAAATACTACCCATCCCAAAGGTAGAAAATAGAATCATGAACCCGGAATAACGTGTCGTTATCTGTTATGTTTGATGTTTGTTCTTTAGTTTTTTTTATTTTTGTGCCATGGTTTCTTCTGATAACAAACGAAGTTAGTGAGAATGTGCTTTACAAAAACAATGTAACTAGTAAAGCGGAAGAACTTTGAAAATAGCCATGCATCAATTTTAATATTTTGTTTTATAATTGTGTATAAAAATCGGGTTGTTTTCTACACAATAATAATTAAGAAGTGTGCTCTATAATTATTCATCTAAAATTGATCCCTGATTATGATTTTTAAACAGGTGTTCTTCTAAAACTATGAAATATACTAATCTTTTAATATTATGGCGCAAAACTACGCAAGAACTATCTGATCATAGCATTTCTTAATATTTAGTTGATAGACTAGAGGAAAGGCAGATAGTCAGCATAACCCACCGGCAACTGTTAGGCAACTCTTGTCTAAAGGAAGAGCGAGATTTGTTCTTCAGTCTTATTGCCACAAAGTGCGGAGCGCGTTTTTGCGGCAACGAGAGACGAACCAAGAATCCTCGAGCTCACAGTCTGAGCATGCCACCTCTTAGGCTACGCTGCTCTCAAAGCTCTCATATTATGAGAGTTACTGATCAAAACACTTGCATATCAGTTTCTCAGACATTGTCCTAATAAGGACTTGTAAACTACTAGACCGTAAAATATTCAAAGCTGTTATCTTAATAGCTTGGAGCACCCAATATTTTCCTAAAGTTGTTCTCAATTGTTTTCTATCATAATTATTAGATAGAGCCTATGGAATTTCTTATGAAAATAAGAACATTTAGTAAATACCCCTGAAGGTATATATAAAGCAATTTAGAATAGTATTTTTGTATTTATGACAAGGTTACTGAGGCTATCTGAAACCGTCCCTAATTTTGGAATACTGACCAGAACCTACCACCCTCCATCCACTATCCATGCTAAAAGGTTTACTGTCACTCTTATAACGCACCGACAGCTTGCAGCTTGGCGAATATTTAGTGTTATCTCACGGATGTGAATGCAGCTCCGAAATTCATAGCTCTACCGCAGGGCCAACCCATGCACGCCCTGTTTAGAATAGCAGATAAGCGGTTTCAACCGCAATTATAGCGCTGAGTTCGTAATCTTACCGCTGTCTCACCAGCTGAGTGCTCAAAGGTAGCCGAAGGTTATCAGCGCTAGCCGTCCTTATTGTAGCAGTGATAGACTACTCTTTTATAAATGAAAAGTAGAATAGACTGTCACATTATATTGCCTCCACGGCTGAAAGAGCAAGCGTGTTCGATGATGAGATTCAAACCCGCTAGCCATAGATCTGTATTCGAGTGCCCTAACCACTAGGCCATGCCAGGCCGGTAATGATGCCATCATCACTCGGTATTCTTGGGTGGTCACCCTTCCAAGAACCAATCGGGCATGACACTGGATGTGTTCGGGAATTGGATTTTTTTCAACGTGATACGAACAACGGCTGCCGCATACAAAGGTTGAAAATACAAATAAACATTACAGAAAATAAAGACGTACATTAGGTGTAGTTGAATATGTTCAAGTGGGAGAACTGAGTAAATTTTGGTTCAGTTTCAGTAGTTTTCTTCTATTCAATAGACTTCAAAAAAAGATTTCAGAAGAAAAGTAAAAATAGGAATAATAATTATTTTTTGCGAAATACATTCAACATAACTTTCTGTCCTCTCTTGGTTTGTTGGCACTTTTTTCAGTTATTTTATTTATCCTTCATATAGCAAAACCATCTCCAACAGTGACGTGGTGGAGAAATTCTATTCAAATTGATGATAGTTTCCAGGAAACGCAAGATCACACAGTTCGAAATGATTATATTGTACAAGAACTTTCGCAAGAGGATTTGATGACAGAAATCACGTGTCAGGCTTCCAACACTAACCTTACCTCACCGAAGATCGCTTCTGTGTTCATCGATATGAATTGTGAGTGATTAATACTGTTAATATATACATTTTCTTTGGTGATTCGAAATTTTATCCACCAAGATGGAGTTGATATCATCTGATATATATTTGACATCTAATCTCCAACGTTTATTAGTTTAGACATTTAGTTGGTTAAAGTGAGATATTTTGCTTTCTCTTTAAAAGTTGTTGCTGGACAATGTGAAATTTAAAAAAGTTGTTGCTGGACAATGTGAAATTTAAAAAGGTTGTTGCTGGACAATGTGAAATTTAAAAAGGTTGTTGCTAGACAATGTGAAATTTAAAAAAGTTGTTGCTGGACAATGTGAAATTTAAAAAGGTTGTTGCTAGAAAATGTGAAATTTAAAAAGTTGTTGCTAGACAATGTGAAATGTGGGTTTGAAAAAACAATAGACGTAAAACATGTGATTAAAATCATGCACACTGCAAAATGTTTTCTCACTTTCTTCTTGATTCATCCATTTCGGATTTAAAAGATACATTTCAGATAAACCTTTATCTCCCACTTAACACACTGGCCAGCTGACAAGTTCTTTTATTGAACCAAAGGCTCCCTGAACAATGATTTGTAGGAGACAAAATAGAGATTTGAAATATTATTTTTTTACACATCTCTGACTTGAAATACGAAACGAATAATCCAAAAAAAAACATGAAATTTATGCGATTAAAATCAATAATACACATTTTGTTTAATTCCTTGAAAAGTGTTAAAAGCTTCAAAACTTTAATCAGGGTTTTAAGTTTTTAGAACTTGTCTTCGACTTATAACATAATGTAGATTACAATCAGTTATCTTACCAAATAAATAAACGTAATTTAAGAATTTTAAAGGCGTTACAGGTCATTTTCTAGCAATCTTGAGTTTCCTTCAATTAAGAGGAAAGAGTGATTGAAGAATCTAATTAAGTTTACATCTTTTTTTTTTATTTCCTTCATATCAACGCCTATTTTTAAATATCACATTGTACTGAAATATCCATGAAAACATGATCCAGAGAAGAATAACTTGATCCATACATTTTTATTTCCTCTCACAGAATTCAAAAATAATCCAAATACTCAAAAGTTAATTGGCACTGCGATTAGAAATGTTTACGAATAGTTTAGGTTAGGTGCTTGAGCTGATTTACATTATTTTGAGGAACATGAAGGTTGAACGACCCACATGATTTAGTGTTTTACTTTAGGAACACCTCATCTTATTTATATTGTACATATATTCAGTCTTCTCAGTTTTTACATTTACATCTTTCTTAGACGCTATCAATATATTTTTAAACGTTTCGTTGTTCTCAGAAAACTTTGTGTGCCTGCAGTAGATGGCGCTGTTTTTCCTGGTGTGTAAACTCCACACATTACCGATATATCTTTTACCTATCTTCTTCTGGCATTTTCTTAATATCATTACAGCTAAATTTTCTTCTCTGTAATAGATAAAAAGAAGATTGTGAACTCAAAGCTTGTAATGCTTTTACAATTGAAGTTATTAATTTTATTCACAGTCCATTGACTAAAAAATAGCATTTTTTGCAGTGATCTTTTGAGTTAGTTGATTTTCATTTATAAACATCTCAGGGTGATTTGGGTACAAAATTAATATATCTTTTTTGTATAACGTTTTTACATTTGAAAACGTTACAAATCTATATTTTATATGACGCAGAAAAATAAAGTCTTAGCGAATGTGGAGTTTTAAGCAATTGAATATAAACACGAAAAAGTCAGGGATATACTTTTTCTATTGCTTTTGAGCACACGTAACCATATTGCGCACGGATTGCAATGCCATATACCATGAAATGCATACAGTAAAAAGATAGCTCTACAGAAACACACCTAAAGACTATGTTTAAAAAAGTGTTTCTTCAGTCTATAAACTGCGCTTCTTGTAGCCTAATTTCCCAATAATTTATTATTTATTTTTGTGACTTAGAACTAACTTGGTTCTAAGAAAAGAAAACTGTAAACAGACCATATACACAAGGCTATTACAAAGTTAGTTGGCCTAGTTTCCTGCCCATAATTATAAATTTTATCATTAAAGAGTTACACTATTTAGTAGATGGATGCGGTAAGGCATAATGGAAAAGGTGACTCCAGTGTCAAATATAATTCTACCAGAAGACTCTATAGTGCAATTTGAATACTGGTGACTATACAAAAACAGCACTAAGCATGCTAGGATATATTCTGCTTTTATAAATGACTCCAAGCTCGAATCGATTTTTCCCAATTATTTTTGCCAGACGTTAGTATCCTCTAAACCGTTTATTGCATGTATGTATACTAATCTGCGCCTTGTTTCTTTCCAGGACATTCCGGGCACGGGTCAGGCAATGTTTTCAGCGCCTGGCTCGTTAAAGTGGGTTTTCTCGGGGTGTCCCGTTTCTTCCCACAGCAAAATTACTTTGGGTACAGGATCTATAGATTCCTGCATTGGAAAAGGCCGTTTTCTTAGCTTTATAACATTAATTTGCTATTAATTTTATATTCAAATTGGCCTTAATTATATTAGTTTTAATTTGTAACTTTATGTTTTAACGTTTTAATAACCAATACTTGACAAATCCTCAAAAATATGTTTAGGTCTACCGTGAGCTGGCTCCTGACGTCACAGCTTTGGTTACTTCCTAACACCAAGAAGCATCACAAGCTTTCTTCGATTTTCCTGATACATCTATCATAACTAAAGTTAATGTCACGCGGGCAAATAATCATTTCTCAAATGCTAGTTCAAAACTTATGTTTCTTTCAGGTCTAGCTTTGCTCTTTAATCTCGCCCTCTATTTTAAATGAACTTCGAGAGATTTTAAACTGAAATACCTGCCATGATTGGACTGACTGATTATCGTGGAGTTGTTTTCTCACAAATCATCACAGTCGTGTTAAAAAGACTGATGCAAAGGTAACTTAATATCAACGTGAAAGGGGCATACGGGAAGGATCATGCAGAATGAGACTTATGGAAAGCTGAAAACATTCTTGAACAAAGAGGGTAGCTTTGAACATGTTATCACTCCTACACTTCAGAGAATGGTAGTTTGAATATGTTATCAATCCTACACTTCAGAGAAGAGTAGCTTTGAACATGTTATCATTCCTATACTTCAGAGAAGGGTAGCTTTGAACATGTTATCATCCTATACTTCAGAGAAGGGTAGCTTTGAACATGTTATCATTCCTATACTTCAGAAAATAGTAGTTTTGAACATGTTATCATTCCTACACTTCAGAGAAGGGTAGTTTTGAACATGTTACCATTCCTAAACTTCAGAGAAGAGTAACTTTGAACATGTTATCATTCCTATACTTCAGAGAAGGGTAGCTTTGAACATGTTATCATTCCTATACTTCAGAAAATAGTAGTTTTGAACATGTTATCATTCCTACACTTCAGAAAAGGGTAGTTTTGGACGAAACCATCCTTATGCAAGATGAGGCTCATTTACTCATTGCACGAATGTTAAGTCATTGGTGGGACATACTACCAGGGAATGAGGAATCACCGGATATTTTCCACACACTTTATCAACCCGGTCTCCGGATCTTATTCTCGTTGATTTTTGGCTACGAGGCCATATCAGGTATTTGGTTTACCGTGTCTAGTCTGCTAACTTAACAGACTTGAAATATATTATACGACACCAAGTTAAGTGTAACTGTTGGAAATCAGACAATAGCAGTTAGCTATGTATCACTGTGTCCCACGAATGAACGAAACTAGACACGAATGGCAGTCACACTGAAAATTGTTAGCACGTTGGCTGTGAGAATTTCGTGATCATTAATTAGTTCACCTGCCAAATATGACAGCTTTCCATTGATTAGTTTCGAACAATGGTGTCCGAATAGGCCAATGAAGCTTATTATAACACTAATTTTATATACCTATATTTCTTTGGTGATTTTTAAAATTAATATGCACTTATTAGTGATAATAAGTAGGGAAACAACGATTTATAAGTATAATGAAATAATATATTTATACTGGAATATAATACATGTTTCGACAGAACGTTGGTCTGTTTTGCCTTCTTATGATTATATCAGTAAATGTGCTTCCTTTCTAAAGTGCTTATTAGCGATTTTAAGTTTCATTTCTTTCCCGACAGCATTATAGAGTATTTGGATTTTTTTACTAGATCGTATTTTTATTAGAACAACCGTTACTTTTTTATATGCTCTTAGGCTTTAGGATGATAAAGAGGATGACGGAACTCCCTAGGACTTGTAATTGAATGAGATGATATATTGCATAAATGAGGTATTAATTTCTAAAAGTGATTCGAGCTATATTTTATATTAGACTAGGTTTATAAATGAAAAAGCATTTTTGCTGAAGGCTTCAGCAAAAGTTTCAAAATCTTCTGACTTTCGGTATGCCTACTTTTCGAACATAACTACTAACTTTCTTGTGATAGATTACTCTTTCTATAGTGTGTGTGAATCTCCTCCCTACGGGCCTGACGTAATAACACATCAGTCTGTCAGAAACACTGAAAAATAGCAATAGATAAGATCCTTAACACTTACTGTTGCAATGAAAGTTTAGAGAAACCTATATTTTAACACCTGATCCTATAATCTTAAGCATTCGTTTACAGCTGAATAAGGCGGTTTTAGCCATGACTTCAGGCTGACGATTAATGGTAGTTTTTTCATGTTTCTCACATAGTAACTATATTGATGATATTTAGCTTTTTTTTTTTTCTTCTGGTGACACTGATCACATGCCTTAGTTGCTCAGTACATTCAGTAAGCACAATAGGAGGTAAGCAGAATAGCTCAGTACATTCAGTAAGCACAATAGGAGGTAAGCAGAATAGGATTTGTATAAATCATCCAAGTCACTCTCTTCCCAGTTTTCTTCATATAAGTAATAAAAACGTAACCATAAAAAACATTCAGGTTTACGTTTCAGTTTTTATGGTTTTTCTTTTACTTGTACTTTTTTAACCTCCTTTCTTAAGATTGTAGTACTTAGTAATAATAAAATCTCAAGTAAGCAGTGCTTATTTAATAAAACTTGAAAATATTAGAATTGTTAGAAAAAACAGATTTCCCTGTCTCGAGCCGCCTTTGGTAGCGGCAAGTATAATTCTTCAGAACTTTCATTCATTGTATTACTTTTCATATACTTAGAGTCTGATGACTTAAGATGTTGACATTTATAATGTATTTTGAAAATACTGAGATTTATAGACAAAATTCCATCATTGAAACATTAGAAACTTGTTCAATGATTCTTTGCGGGGGGGATAAGCCTCATGTACCACAAGTTGGCTTCTTATTGTCACAAAAAAAACCAAAATTGCTGAATGACAACGAGAGTACTAGAAAATTGGTGAAGGATGTATGTCTAAGAGCAATAGTCAATGTGTTGTTTATATAAAAGAGTCTTTGTTTAAAAGCAAACTCGAGTCACAAATAACTGAAGCAATTCAGCTATAAGGTTATAGGAAATATCAATAAATACGACTGCTATTTTTTCCAAACCATTAAGTATAATCAAACGTTTTTTTAGATAAAAGATAATCTGTAAAGTTATAATAGTCCTTTGGAGGGTTGCACGAAATACACCTTAAGTGTTAATCAAAATTACATCAATGTAAACTGCAGAGTTATCATTTTATGTTATAGATCTTTTGTTATAACATGAATCACCAATAACATTGCAGTGAAACCAGTGAATGTACGTCTCATTTCAACCCGCCGCCATTTTTCTGCTGGTCGTCAATTCGGAGTCGAGTGTCAAACAACGGGGTCACGTCCTCCTGCACATATCACCTGGTGGTTAGGAACTCGGAAGATGGAAGGTGCTATGGACACGGTGAGGGATGGTGGAAATCGAACCGTCAGCAACCTCGTCTTTACGCCCTCTAGCGACGACAATGGAAAATATTTGTCCTGTCGGGCGGAAAACCCCAAGATGCCAGGAATTTCAAAAACTGACGGATTGACCTTAAATGTATATTGTAGGTTGAAACATAAATTGCCTAGTGTTAACCAATACTCCTAACATAGCATATCTTCAAACTTACATATACATATATCTTTGTGTCTTTTTCATTAAAAATATGATTTGAAATCGGCAACATACAGGTCAAAAATGTTTAGAATATTTCAGTTTAATTTAGTTTTATACAAAAGAATAATACACACGCACACACACATAGATATGTAAGTAGTTGAAATCGAGATCAAATTAGATGACTTAACTATCTAAAACACATTTTTTACCGAGACTTTTCCTTATGTTACTGTTAAGAAATTAATTTCTCTTTGCTACTATTGATAATAGTGTTGAACGTATATGTTATGGCCCTGTAAAAATATAATTAAGTTCTATGTACATTTTTGTCCTTCTCCATTTATTGATTGCCTTTTAGAGATGTTTGCCTTTCTCTGATTTATATTATTTTTCTTTCTTAAGTAAAAGCTTGTCTAAGAAGATGTATCTTGTTGTTGGTTGAGGAAACTTTAATATAATTTACAAGTACATTACAGTAACACAGTAATTAAAAATAAAGGAATGTTAGCTCCACTATCTCTCTCTTTATGATATGTTAAATAACATAAATATATTTCAGAACTATGAAGCCAAAAAATGATTTATTGTGGATATTATTGCTACTTTAAAACTACAAACAATGAGACGGTACTCATTAAACGTAGATTAGTTTTATAAGTACGTCTAAAAGCTTAATTTAAACATTTGAACTCTTTATAATGACCATGGTTTTTAAAACGTAAGCACTGAGATTAGTTAATGCAAAAATCATGCTTGCCAGTCTTAAAAAAGTTGATTTTTTTCTCAGTAATGAACATGTCTTAGGTAAAAATGTTTATTAATTAAATCTCTTTTCAAGTTCGAATTAGCAATAAACTTAAAAAATGAAAAATTATTAGTCCAGAAAAATGAGGTGAAGCCTGAGTGAAAAAAAACAACGAATATTTTATTAATTTTTTTTAACATTATTTGTAAACTTCGTAAGAGATTTAATATGTAGATAAATATACAATTCAAGCTGTCAATACATCTGGTGATTAGAATTACCAAAATTTACCAGTATTATTCACCTATTTATGTCCCGCAGTATGACAGCGTTAAGTTTATGGACTTACAACGCCAAATTCCGTGGTTCTATTCCTCGCGGTTGACACAGCAGATAGCCCAATGTGGCTCTGCTCTAAGACAAACAATCTAGTTATATCCATATATCTATCTGTCTATCCATATATATTCCATTTTTGTAGCCATAGAAAAGACGAGCTTCTCCCTTGTTATATTTTATATTTTGAGACGGATGAAAGGGTACAAAAACAGAAACTACGCCCACTTCAAAAACCAGTGCTAAAGGAAACGCTAGCCAAACTAAACGTTATTTATCGAATATTCATTATATATTTTGTAAAAATACGAAACTCTGTAATCAGGGTGCTTTCGAAAGATCGGTCTTTTTACATCAGGGGCAGCCTGATGAAGAAAAGTCAACCTTTCGAAAACGCTCGGATTACAAGTTATCGTATTTTTTGTCTTTACCCGCAGTAGATTAGCTGTAAGTCTGCAGGCTTACGACGTTAAAAACGTTGGTTTCGATAGCCGTGGTGGGCGGAGAACAGATAGCACATTGTGTAGTTTTGTTTGTTTGTTTTATATCAAAGCCATATTGAGCTATCTACTGTGTCAATCGCGTGAATCGAACCATGGATTCTAGCGTTTTAAGCCCATAAATTTAAAGCTGTCCCACTGGAGGACGTGTAGCTTTGTGCTTGACAACAGTCAAAGCAAACCGAATTTTTGTCTTTAATTGATTTTGAACCTACGTATTTTTCTAACAACACGAATGTTGTTTCTTCTAGATCCACCTATGATGTTCGTATTCCTGGCTCCTAATCAAGTGTTGTTTCTTCTAGATCCACCTATGATGTTCGTATTCCTGGCTCCTAATCAAGTGTTGTTTCTTCTAGATCCACCTATGATGTTCGTATTCCTGGCTCCTAATCAAGTGTTGTTTCTTCTAGATCCACCTATGATGTTCGTATTCCTGGCTCCTAATCAAGTGCCTGACAAATTGTACGAAGGAGAGAATATTTACTTAGAGTGTAAGTTCCAGTCAAACCCAAAGATCACAAAGATGGAGTGGCAGTTCAAAGGAAGTACGTTACTAACCAATACTCGAGCTGGAGTTTTTGTTCACAACCAATCACTTGTCTTGGAAAATGTAAAAAGAGAACAAAGCGGTATCTACCGGTGTCTAGCCGATAACATAGAAGGTAGAGGAGAAAGTGAGGGGCTGGAGCTTAAAATCAAGTGTAAGTTTTCTTTGTTTTGTAATGATATGCAAATGTAAAAGCTCCTTATTCAATCAAAAAATTATTTCCTCGTCTTTTTTAGCCCATTGTATAGTTTTCCGTGAAAAAGTCAATAACCACAAATCGTTTTTTTTAGTCACCATTGAATACAAAAGCAAAACTATCATGAAATAAATAGCCTGAGGTGTGTTAACTATATGGTGATACGTTATACAGTAATAACAAACATATTTCGGCCATTATAAAAACACTCGTCTAGTTAGGCTATTATATGAATCAAAGAAAAAAAAATTAACAACATGAAGAGAATGTTTGGATATGCGAAACCATCACTGATCATCAATATACTCTGGTCCCCCTTCCCCAGAAAAGAGCGTTGGACATATTTGTGGTAAACATATGATGTTTGTATATTTTAATACACGCATTAGGCGATTTATGCTGTTGTAAAAGTCAAAGGTCAAATTAAAACTCAAGTTTTCATTCGTGACGTCATTATACTTATATAAAGAGCATTTGTTATCATCTTTTTACATTCCAGACGCCCCTGTTTGTAAAGAAGGTCAGAAGATAGCCTATGCTGTCACTTTAGATGAACTCGTTGAAATATCTTGCGAAGTTGAGGCTGACCCTGATGACGTCACTTTTACTTGGACTGTCAATAATACTGTGGAAAATCGGGAAGTCTTGTCCTACGAGAGTGCTGGGTTGAAGAGTGTGGCCCGATACATACCACGAGATGAGAACGATTTTGGCTTCCTGACGTGCAAGGCACAGAATGTGGTCGGGGTTCAGAAAGAAGCTTGTATTTTTACCTTATTATCTGTTCGTAAGTTACAGTATTTTCCAGAAAATACTGACACCTCACTTGTTCCCTTGTTTATTTAATCGTATCTTAGAAATGTATAGATTTATAGCATATTAATTTATTAAATAAATGTAGACGTTACAAATAACACAACAAAGGTTTGTTTTATAACTTATGCTCGTTAGAAAATTAAATGTTGTGTTTTATATGCTATTTTTTTACATTTGAGTTGATTAGAAAGTTAGAAACGTAAGCTAAAAAGCAAACTTTTATCTTAAATAGTCTTACAAACCAGCCAAACTGTCAAGAAATTTGGGTACTTGTAAAGCTAGTTCAGTACAAGTAATAAGGCATTTTTTGAGATCCACCGGGACACAATTTTTTACTCCTTCATAAACATTCATAAAGTAATATCGGAAAGATTTTGACGATAATTTATTTCTCCCAGTGGCACAGCGGGATGTCTGCGGACTCACAACGCTAGGAACCGGGTTTCGATACCCGTGGTGGGCAGAGTATAGATAGCCCATTGTGTAGCTTTGTGCTTAACTTCAAAACAACGAAACAAACGATAATTTATGATACTGTAAAACGGTGTTGGAAATTATCGTTGTATTTTTCACAACAACACAAATTAACGCAGGTTGTTGTGAATTATAAAATATTTGATTATTGTAGCGATATAGACACACAAGTTTTGTGTTTTCTAACAACACAAATGACGTGCGGTTTTTCGTTCATTTTAAAATTGTATCTAGCAAATACATTATTGTGTTCTGAAGTAACAATTGTATTGTGTATAAAAATTGTATAAAGATTAACACAAAGATTGTGCGTCAGCCAACATACCTGTGTTCTGGTGTGAACGCCTATTCTAAGCTGGGGAAGCATACTTATACTCGTCATAAGACATAAGTAGTAGGCCTGTTTTATATTTAACACTACGTTATTTATTCACTTTCTTAGAGTAATATAAGATGAAGAAGTTGGGCATATAATAGTATTTCAACCACAACATGTCCTCCATATCCATTGCCGACGGCACATTTCGCTCAATACAGAGCCGGTCTGATATTTTTCACGTTGAGTTCACATGAATCAAAATTAGTTACCTGAGTGCTAGAACTACAGTGGCACTCGTGAACCAAAATTAAATCGCGCCGATTAGGAACAAAAAATTTACGGACAAAAACGAATTTTCTCTCACTGTTCTCAGCTTTAAGTGAGTCAAGGAAAAAGTCACATAATACTATATAATATTGATTTTTTTCAGCAGTATATAGATGGATTAGGCTTACACTATTCTCCTTCTGCAATATCTAATTGTCCTGTATATATGTATATAGATATTTGATTTACAGGAGAACGAAGTATCCGGGTGAGAAATTTATCCATTATATAGATTACTGTTATTATCGCCATACATATGAGTAAAATCATAGGTACTTTAAATGATTAACGTAGTAGCTTATTGTAATTTACGTAAAGTGCACGTTCTAGAATTATCAAGTTCTTTCTGTAAACGATGCCTATCAAATCGGGCGAAATTCACGAAACGCACCATATTATGTCTGGTGCAAACCTCAGTGTTTATTGGGGGAAAAAGATAAAAAAAGAAAGAAGAAGAAGAAGAAATTAAATGCTTTATTTATTTTTATGAGAACTTGGAATAAAATAAGTAAGTTACTCTGTAGAAACAATGTCAAAGAAGACAATTCGATGACAAACATTATTTCTCTTTAGTTGTTTTAAACTATGGTTAAATTTCACATTTTCCAAACGTTGTTTCAAAGTATCATGCTTTAAGGCTTCAGATAATTCTCGCATTAAAAACAGTAGAAGAATAATTTCTAACGATCAAGTTTTAGTTTCAACAACTCTGAATTTCCGGAAGAAAGTTCAATGTTTATATATTAGATTTTTTTTTCGTGTCATTCAGTGAGTAGGCGATAAGTTTACGGACTTACAATGCTAAGATTCGGAACTTGCCTTCCCGCGGTGGGAGGATTGAAGATAGCCCATTGTGTAAGTTTGTGCTAAGAAACAACAACAAATAATAACCCGTACCTCTATAGATACCTTCATCTACACCAAACTCGATGATATACAACATTATTTATAAAATATGATTTTTTTTTTGTGAAATATGGTGCTCATATTATTTCATAAACTTATGTTAAAATGCCGATTAACAATAATTGAGAAACTCAAATTATCTTTATGGTATGAAATCTATTATCTAATTAAATTATATCCACTTTAAATAATTTTTTAAATACTCAAAAAGTATAGTTGTTAACATATTAGTGTTCACTATACGAGTCACGAGTTTTAAAATTCAAGAGAAGCCATCAGATTTCAAAAAGGTGAAACATTAAACTTTTAATGAAATACGATCTTTTAAAGTTTATAAGTAGAATCCATTCAGAAGTCTTAAAATATTTCATATAAATTCAGTTTGAAATGTCAAATGGTTGCAAATAAAATTTTCAGGCAAAGGTCTCATACTAAACTCTGCAAAAGTTCATATGATATTATTGATTTTTAAATTGTGTAGGCACTGTCACACACACATATATTAGATTTACTGTTCTTTTTAATCTGATTTTTGTGTCATATTGAAAGCTTAGATTGAATTAACTAAAGCATATTAATCTCTTATTTTTCCAGTAAACTTTGAAAAGAATAAAAATTAGATGGAATGAAGATGTGTTATGTAGAATGATATTCATTGATTGAGAGAGGATAGAACCAAAGCTATAAAGTACAACATTAATTTTTTACTTGGAGAAACATGGATTCAGAAGGAGAAGGCTTGGAACTTTATAAAAGTCACTTGTGTGTCTGTGAAACAGCCTTTTAAAATAAAAATATTTGTTCTTCAGTTGTACCAAATTATATCGTTAAAATGAATATTGCTAGGTTTAGAAACCAGTATTTTTGTGTAGTTTATAAACCTCAATGTAATCAAACTGCTGAACACATTTTTTTTTTTACCAAATATCGTCCTTATTTAGTCTTATTAAGTTTGGTATTAACTACAAATTTGACTACCTCGTGAGATAATAGGAAGGATTTATGTACACCTTATACAAACCAAACTAGGTTGTATTCAGGCCTGCATACACGCTGGACAGAGTTTCTTAACCCTAACTTAACTCTTTAATTGCGTTTTTTGTAAACCACCAGATGATTTTACATTATACAAAGAGGACAGAAATAAATTGGTATAAGACTAAGTTTCTAAATGTTAAAACTGTCCTTACGAACGAATGCTACCTATATCTTTAGGTTATTGCCAGAGCCCAGACAACGGGAAATGTCCTATTATATTTAACATGTTACTTAAATTACCAAGCGTCAACGGCATTAGAGGCTGTAACTTAGTTTATTCATATATTCACCATTGCAGCCATTTTTTAACTATGGCGTATTTACAGTTTATAAGGTAAATTAGAAGGTTTATGCAACTGGGGCATCCCATTGCTAGTAACTGATGCTCATCAAGTAGATTGGACATTATAAAACCGTATCACTCGAAAATAGAAAACACCAAATATACAGCCTACCAATAAGTAAATAGATCCACCCCAAGAATAGCATTTCACCATCTCAGTGACGTCACATGCAAATAACTCCGACGTATAAATACAGATATAGTTCGGTAAAAACCAGTAATGCAAACGGACACACTACAAACGAAAGGATCCTGAGAATTAGTTGTATCTCCTGTTGCAGGATATGTACAAGTGTGATCCATTACTATCAGAAGTTAGCTTTTAAGCATAGGCCACAGTGACATAGGAAGACAACGGTTTCTACATGGCCCGGGTTCCCAAACCAACAGAAAAGACACTTCGTTCTGTGAGAAATAGTGTGGAGAACGACCCATGTCAAATAGCTGTTACTGTTACAAAATAATGAAAGTATGACCCATTACCACCAGACCAGCTTACCAGACATATCAGTGCTTTCATGCAAGATGGAGCTTCTGCTCTTTCAGTCCGTGTCACAAAATGATGTATTGTAGGAGGGCACTACTACTACCTTTTCGTGGCTAGGCCAATCGACGAATACGAATTTTATGGAACACTTGTGGTTAATGACTGACTGTTCCCTGCAAACAGCTTTTAGGGACACTCTCATCCAAGTTCTTCACCACCAGTGGGATGCAACCTCATAGGCCAACATTTCATATCTTGTAAATACGATGTAAAACTGTTTCTGCATTAAAGATTGCAAAGTGTAGATCTACTCAGTATCAATGGCAAACTTGTACGCGTTTAATGTTTATTCATTTGATAAAACTGCATTTTTTTCTGGAGTGGTTAGAGGTCTATTTACTTGTTGGTAGGCTGTGTAGAGCTGATAACATTTATCGTGCTTGATTTCTTTTAAGGCTTATGCATATACGTACAATACAGAATGTTCTGAGTAGTAACGCAAGTATGGATTTGCCACTTCTGTTAGGCTTAAAAACCAAGATGATTTACTAGTTTAAGCATTTTACATCACTTCGTTGAAATACAAAGTAATCGTTGGCTTTGCAGAAACAAAATTACTTGATAGAATGCTGCATCGCGATTAGATTATTATATTTTTCTCATATGAAATTCTTAATATTTGTTTCAATCGTTAGCTTATTTACGCAAGCCTTCTCATATATCAAAAATAAACCTTGCTAAGGACCTCACTTCATCTTAATTTCTTCTCATTACAGGAGCACCAGAACAAGTTCACAATTGCACTATTTCTAACTACAGTAGTGATACTTTGAATGTGGAGTGTCGACCTGGAGAAGACGGTGGTCTGGAACAGCGATTTTACCTGGAGGCCTATCTGGTTGAGAACAAGGAACTTCAAGCTAATGTTAGCAGAATCACTGAACCAGTTTTTAAGCTTTCTGGACTCGCACCTGGAAAATCCTTTGTTTTACTCGTTTATTCTTTTAATGCTAAGGGTAAGAGTCCTGCCGTTACCATAACTGCCCAAACCCAGATCTCTGCTAGATGGCATTTAGGTAAGTTTGTGGATATACCTATGTACGTATATACTTTTATTATAATAATAATAATAATCCAAATAAAGTAATAAACAATCAGGACACACATATGTACTAAGTTTGTGGATATACCTATGTACGTATATACTTTTTTATTATTATAATAATAATAATCCAAATAAAGTAATAAACAATCGGGACACACATATGTACAATTATATAGTCATATAATTATATATATCATGCAGAGCTGGTTCTAGCGGATAGACGTGGGATGTAAAGGCCTAGGATGAAGAAATCAAACGTATTGTACTGATTTTATTTTCAATAATATTGACTATCTCGCGCTATCATTAATTCTTTCATTGTGTCCTACCGACTTGGAAACTGTGCTATAAGATAATTAATTAAAATTTAAAGCAATCTCTTCTTTACTAAAATCAATAAATTAGGCCGTAAATATGGACTTCACTTCATTGCAGGTAAATAAAGATGAATAACATGAAACTCTTCCAATCAAAGTCCTAAATATAAATTGTTAAAATAAAAGTTTACAAGAAATTGCAACAATCCGTTCATGTAGTAAGGTAGCAAAGTGTATAAATTAAGCTGACCCTGATAACATGTAAGAACAACTGTGCACCTCAAACGTTTTATGAAATTGACACACTGCAGTGGAACGATAAACTGAAATAAGACTTACCATTTTAATCTGTCAAAGTAGCAGACGTGTATTTACTCTGTTTCATATTATATATCGGAAAGAGCTGTGTTTTAATTCTTAAGCGACTTTTAATATCAACTACAATGTTTTTGCATTTAGTTTTTTTTTATCGAACTCAACAAGTACTACTCACGTGCTTAAACTTTCGGGCTTATCGTCAGTTCGTTTCGCTTTGGTACGTGCATCTGAATCCTGGAATTTGTTGTCGAACAAAAGTCATGACAGATCCTTTGTCCTTATAGTTCTTTTTAAAGTGTTACGTTTGTTGCCTCGTCTCGTTCTGGAATTCGGAACTTGTCTCGGCCTGTCACGTCGCTACACGAGCATGTAGAATACTTGGACAGTTGTGCATTTTTTGGTAAATAACATTTTCAGTCGAAACCAATCGATGGGGGTTTATGAGCAAGTTAGGATAACTTGAAGGTAATGATAAAAAATATTACCTTCGTCATTAAGCAAAGTGCATGAGTTCTCTATTAGATGGTCTCAAGTACAATGTGAGAAAATAAAAGCCAGGGTCATAGTAAATATCATTTGCTACTAATGGCACAAAGTGTTCCATTTCATTATTTGGTAAAAAATATGCACCGTGGACTTTGAATTTTTTACAACTTATAGTTATGGAATGTTATTAGTTTTGAATTAGGCGTTAATTTTCAGAAAAAAATATTTTAGTAATTAATTCTCTGGAGAAAGGTAGTTTCGAAGACGTTTCGTTTTTGAAATATTTTAATTTTGATAAGACTTTTAATGATTTTGCTGTAGATGCTAATATTAACTTTGTGCTTGAGGAAGTTACATGTTACTAAATCCTTATTAGTAATGCAGCTGTGTTTTTTCCTGCTTTCATTTTATGTCCCCTGACGACTCGGTGGTAAGCATGATGAATTATAATTATAATCTAGAGGTTCAAGCCCCCATTCTAGACACATCGCAGATAACCAACTTTTTATGCTAAGTAACAAACCCCGATTTTAAGAAAACTCTCTTTGACTTAAAATATTCATATAGTATTAAAACCAAACGCGTTAGATTTATCTTCTTTTACATTCCTGTTGAAAATTGTTCACAGATTGTTTTTCAATCTGGTTAGGTTTCTGTTTTTAACGAAGTTCTTTCTCGCAAAGAAACCGGTATCTAATATAATTACTTCCAAGTCTATGAGCATCAAGCTTGATATTTTCAAAATAAAAACTTTTATTTTTTAGCGAAGATGTAAGGCTTTCAATGTCTGAACCAGTATCAGTTGAATATTTAATGTGAAAGTCAGTTTTATCCTCTTACGTTGATTTTTCCTGAAATTGTTTGGGATAATGTTAATCTAATTTTCTTAAATGTATATGGTTTTTTCTTTTTTTTACACTGACTGGGCGTTAAGTTCGTCGTATATTTTTACAGGTATAGTGTTTTATAGCTAGTGTGCAAATGTCCATTTTTGTAAGAAAATACGGAAATAGTCAAAGTGTGTTAACTTTTTAACGAAGGTTTGCTTATTTGGACCACTGCAGAGAAATGTTCCATCAGCAAGTTGGCTGCTTTGTCGAAAAACTTCTGTACATGGGGAAAATGTCTGAATAAAACTAATAACGTTAAAATTCTTGATTAATTACATTTTTTTTTCAATTTTCGGAAAGCGGGTTAAGTCACCACATCAGTATAGGACAAATTAAACATTTTCTGAGCTCTTTTAACGGTAAACAAGTTTTTGCTGTTGTTTGTTTGGGATAATATATATATATATTTATATTTTTCTACTGGAAATCTAAGCTATCTCTTATCAAAGAAGACAATTTGCTAGTGACTGGATAACTCGCGTGACGAACTCTTAACATTCTTTCAGTGGCAGCTAATTTCTGAACACGCGGGTAATATATTATACGTAATTTTGCCAAATCACAGTCTATACCGATGCTATTATGATTCAATTGGAATTTATTACTTTAAAGTAATTATATTTCCTGTATGTAAAAACCTTTTTTTTTTTCGAACACCAAAAAAGATTCAATACATACATTCTTTATAAATCCGACACGGGTATTTTGCATTTTGAAGTTCGAGAGATCTCCCACTCATATAGGTGGGGAAAATATTTTCACTCATTTTTTTTTTATCTTCATTGCTGTACTAAGTAATCATCATGTCAGAAGCATAAAGAGCAGTCTTTCTGCCAACAGACTACCCAACCACTCTGAAGCCTCATCTAGGAATATTGGTGGGAGTTGTGACAGCTTTAGTTCTTCTTGCTATCATTATTGTATTATTGATTCGGATGAAAGGAGAGAGAGAAGAAAGCGAGAAAGGTAAGAATAACCAACTTTTGATGTAGCATTCCTTTGTTAAGTAACAAGCACAAAGAAGTTAACCTCACTGAGTCAGAGGTAATAGATTGCATTATGCTATTTCCTAATGGTGTTAAACTTAAGTTCATCTGGTTTGCAAGAAATAATGACTCAAAGTTCAACTTAAATTTATTTCCACGCTCTTGTTTTATCCTGAAGTTGGCCACAAATTAAATTTTTAGTTCAATCAAGGTCACGGGTTCGAATCCCCGTCGAGCCAAACATGCTCGCCCTTTCAGCCGTGGGGGCGTTATAAAGTGCGGGTTAATCCCACTATTCGTTGGTAAAAGAGTAGCCCAAGAGTTGGCGGTGGGTGGTGATGACTAGCTGCCTTTCCTCTAGTCTTTCACTGCTAAATTAGGGACGATTAGCCTAGATAGTCCTCGTGTAGCTTTGCGCGAAAACCAAAACCAAGTTCAATCATAATTATTTACGATCCTCGCTTCCATATCGCAAGGTAAACGCGTAGCCAACGATTTTTCAAATCTAGTTACGCCATCTGTTTAACTTGATCTTGTTTTATTTTATTGGTTACAATTTACATTTTCTACTTAAATGATTGAAAATCGGGGATAACTCAGTTGTTTGTTTCACAGATAAAATTTCGGAATTAGTTAAATTAATCAAATTACACGCGTGTCACAGATGAACAGCTTAGGTAGATCAGAAAGACTGACCAAACAATAGTTTATAGTGAAAAATGTGTTCATGCTTTATTGAGGAAATCTAGTAACTCTTTTAATATAAAACGAAATGAACCGAATAAAGATGAGGCAAATTTTATGGTGAAAATAAAGTTAATTTGTTCATTGTGTTTGTTTGTTTGTAGTTAAGCACAAAGCTGCACAAAGGGCTATCTGTGCTCTGCCCACCACGGGTATCTGTTCATTGTGAACAGGACGAATGAAATAAGTTATAAAGATGTAATAACGAAATGTATTAAGATGAAATATAAGAAATACATTTACTCGAACAAACGTAACAACCATAGAAATAAGGAAGAAAGGACCGGTTGTAGGATGCCCATGGGAATAATATAGTTTGTGAAGAGTCAACAGTGGGAGTAGAACAGCTCGAACAGGTTCCACCGTGGGAGTAAAACGGCTAGGACAAACACAATAGTTAGAGTAGAAAAGATTGCGTAGGCTTAACAATGATAATAAAATAACTCGTGGATATTCAACAGTAGTGGAAAAACGTTTTATCAGGTTGAGTAACGTGAATGAAGCAGCAGAAGGTGATAAGTTTCTAGATAAAGGAACTTGTATTGGAATTTTCGCGAAACGCTTCACAACGGGCTATTTGTACGTAGTCGTTACTAATTATAAACCTACCAATAAGTTTCTTTGTTTGTTTTGAATTTCGTGCAAAGCTACACGAGGGCTAGCTGCGCTACTCGTCCCTAATTTAGCAGTGAAAGACTAGAGGAAAGGCAGCTAGTCATCACCACCCACCGCCAACTCTTGGGTTACTCTTTTACCCACGAATAGTGGGATTGACTTTTACCTTATAACGTCCCCACGGCTGAAAGGGCGAGCATATTTGGTGGGACGGGACGAGAGAGAAGGAAGTTAATCAATAGCACCCACTATCAACTCTTGAGCTACTCTTGTCTGATCAAATAGTGGGATTTCTCCGTCACTATTATAGCACTCTGAATACTCCAAAGTGCGGAGCGCGTTTTTGCAGTAACTGGACGTTTACTCTAAATAAGGAAGCTGTGAAATATGCAGCGATGTTACTACTAAGCAGACTCAAAAAATAAAGCACGACACATGAGAATGTTAAGTGAGGCATGGTTTGATTAAAACGATTCCATATTACCCCCTTTTAATGAGTTTTTCCTATAGTATTCACACTTGCACGTTAATGAGATATTTTATTTAAAAAACTGTCGTTTTTATGTCCGGATAATATCATAAAAAGTTGAAAACATATTTCTAATAAACCGTTAAACTTATTTTTAACTTGTAAGTAAACCTAACAACGCAGATGGTTTAGACTGGTCAAGTTATAGACATGTATCGGATTGGGATATAATGTGTATTTTGCAAATATAGTATATGTACATCTTTAAATAATTTACGTTGAGTAACCAGTATGATATTCATCTGACAAATGGTTGACTATTAGGATACGGAACTTTTAATATTATGCGAACATTTCATTGTAACTGATTTTTTAGGCAATTTTATTATATGAGTAAAAGAAAATATTACAACCTTAAGAAAGTGGCTGAACATACAATATTTTCGAACCCAATTAATCAGCGTTAAGTCTGAAGGCTCACAACGCTAAAAACCTAGTTTCGATACCCGTGATGGACACAGAAAACATAGCCTATTGTGAAGCTTTGTGTTTAACAACAAACAAGAAACAAATACAGTATTTTTAATATTTTACTTATCTACAATACTGCAAAGATTTGTATGTTGGCTAAAAAAAAGCGAAAAAAGCAATCTATATACTAAAACTCTGAGATTGTTTGTTTGTTTGTTTGCTTGTCTGTAATTAAGTACAGCAAAAACGGCACACAGTAGCACCATATTTGTAATGAAATGAGAA
>NW_013665842.1:655643-664180 GCF_000517525.1 Limulus polyphemus | reverse complement strand
CTTTCATTTTACTCCCGACCAACAATCAAATATCTTTTCTTGAATGGATTCAAATATTTAATTAAATTATCTCAAAATAAACCTTCATTTCGGCGCAATATTGAAATTAGCTTGAATTCTTCATAACCTCTGAATAGTGGGTGACCCAACGGGTCACGGGTGGTGTAGTAAAACTCTAAAAAGAAGGCAGAACGTTTGGCATTTTCCACACTTCTACTTGTCTGCAACGTTATAAAGATTTGTATGTTAGCTAGAAAAGCGAAAGAAAGTTCTAAAATTCTAAAAAGAAGGCAGAATGCATTTTTACTTTTGTTGCTTTTAAACAGTGCTGTAAGTATTTTGTCTTAGTTTGGAATGCGGAAAAAATACGTCTGCCTTGAGTTGGACAAATCAGAGCAATAAATTTAGTATTATTGTTACCTCTTAGTTCTTCCATTCATTACTCCGATTAGTGACCACTGAAACTGGTACTTTTATATATTATTGTTACCTCTTAGTACTTCCATTCATTACTCCGATTAGTGACCACTGAAACTGGTAATTTTATACAATTAGTCATTAATTACGTCTTCAATATTCTCGGAACTTTTAAAGTGTTTTTTTGTATATCTTTTTTAGGTTCACACTGACATATAGAAGCTACACTTTCAATAAATATATATAGCTTATAGTTACGTCCATCTCAGGAATAAGCAACTTTCTTCTATATGAAAGACTTATTTCTTAATGTACAGAAATTTTGTTGAGCTTTATTTTTATTTTGTTGCTAAAACTGAAAAGCACAAAGTTTAGCTTATAGTAGACCAGCTGTGATTTCTTTAGACTTGGGACGACCCTGTTTGTTAAAAGCAGACATTCGTCCTAGATCAATCACTCATAGGACAAGTAAAAAAAGAACAAACTTCTAAGTGGATTCTATCCTCGATTTTGACATGAAAAACCATTTTTAAGATCACAAAGGTTAAGAGGGTCAAAATGTAAATATTTGTTAAATTTAGTATGAATTGACATTTATTTTCTTATATCTCTTAGAAAAACTAACTTTATCATTACGTGCCATCAATAGTTGAATTTTGAATTTACAGTACGAACGCATAACACAAATGAAAACAAAAGCATTGTTATACAAGTTGAACTGTTCTAAACCTTTGCAACGCACTTGTACAGCTTTCTGTGTGCCTTTGTTCTTTACATTGTAATTCCTGTGTTAGAATTTTATCTTAGAGTCCATGTATGGAGGTCTATTAGCCAACTGGATAATAGTATGAAAGTCGTCTATTGGCCGACTAGGTAACGGTAACAGTATGGAGGCCTTGGGCTTGCTAGATTGTATCTGCCAGTCTCATCTCAGCTGCAATCAGAGATGTCACTTCAATCCATTCCTGAAACAGGTGCATCTAGCTGTGTTGCATTTTTATTTGCATCCTCAGGTCATTAGTTCTTAACAGGCATCTCGGACAGTGGACAGTTTTGTCCAGATAAGTTGTAAGTAAGCTATCTCTCTTCCAGGCAGAGATGTCGGCAGGAATGCCTGTATCCATATCTTTGTTTGGCAATTGGCACGTGCAATTTAAATTTCCAAGACATTTCCTGTTAAGGATGACATCTTCAGACCCTTATTGGCCTTGGAAAAGAGCTGGAAATATTATTTGTTGGTGTTTCAGAAGGACTGACCAGGTAACACACAAACCTTCCAACTTCAGTGAAAGCTCCTTTATGGGAAATTCAGCTGACAAGGAGGAGTTGTTTCTAGGAAGCTTTCCATCATGACATTTTCCAAAGATCACAGAAGGATGAAGTTGTGCCATAGTCCGTTAGTGCACGAAAGCGAAATAGGTTTCAATCATTCTGAGAGGTGGAATAAGCCATTTTTAATATTCATTGTCAGGATACAAACTGACTGCTGAAGCTGGCATATTTTCACTCCCCATATATATTGGCAAGATACATACTGACTATAGAAGTAACTTGGAGTTGGACCAAGTCTTAACTATAGTGCAAGAACTGACAGTCGGCCGCTGTGAATAAATTCTAGAATTGATACACCGTACATCATAGTGTTTTATTCAATCAATTGCACAAATGAGCACCAAAAGTTTGACAAAAAAATCTCTGATCGTTCTATTCACTTGTGATACTTGAATGTTTACAATTTCATCCTTGTTTCGTTATCCGTAAAGGTTCTACACGGATACAGCATACATACAACTGAAGTGTGCTAGGTGTGTCGTTCTTGAAGATCGAAAGCAGAAAAAGGTGGGTATTGTAAAAAGAAACATGGTAATAGACCCCCATACGTGGACACAAAGATACAATTCAAACATATTGTCATTGAAGAACATACAAAAAGCTATACCGGCGCGTTTGAAATATTTGAAATAACTCGTTTTTGTCTTCAACTGTGCTATACAATCAAAATTCTACTGTTTTATATTACTTAGTATACCACTCTAACAAAGCTAGCTTGTCTTAAAGATATAATGAAATAGTTGTCAATCTAATTGAAATATAGAAAACGTCCATTTTGCCTCCACTTAACCTTTGTGATCTTAAATGACCTTCAAGGTCAAAGTCGGTAATATCATCTTTCAACTTCTTTTTCCTCATCCTATAAGTAATTGATCTACCTGTTTCTACTAAATATTGCCATCAAATGTTTTTCTAGAGGCCTTTCTTATGCACGGTCAGTCAACCACCTAGCACAAGTTCAAGGGAGGGTATTTGTACTAGTATCTGATGAGGGCACACTTGAAACTGGCATTGCGCTCGTTTCAGTAATTTTACAGTTGATAAGTAACTAATCACGATATTCAACAGTTTCATCACTTCCAGTAATCATAGTTAATTCTGTCGATTCATATACCTAGATTTACTCGTAAAATAGACTTTTTTTTCTCGAACTTTTATGCCCATGCTGCTAATTTATCCTTTGAAGAACGCGACGTGCCATTTTTTCAAAATTTTGAATGGATTTATATACATTTTACTGACGTAACACAAAGTTTAAGTGGTCAAAACTGATAAGAAATAAAGAGTGTAAAACAAAATGTTAAATACCAGTTGAAATCGGTTAAGTTAAGTTTTAATCTAATAATAAAAAAGACTTCTTAAATCGATTAAGAAAAGTCTATGCTACAGATGCGTCGAGTTTTGATTCAAAAGTTTCTAAGTTTGTAAAGTTTTTAGTCTCTCCTACATTTTAATAATTACAGTGTTAATATAAACTAAAACAGTCTACTTAATGCATTCTTCTTTAAATTATCCATGTTCGGGTTGTTTAATCTAGTTTTTGCCTGATCGTGTTCATATTTAACTTTCGAAGTTTCCTCATTAGCGAAGACGTACAGGTATGTGTTTACTGAATTTTATCGTATGGCATTTTATAATAGCATTTGAATCATTATTGCTCCTTCCTAGCTACGCAGGTAACCGGGTTTACTGATTTATAATCTTCTTGTACAGTTAATTACGTGTTAGATTTTTAGTGTATGTTTTTTTTTCTTTTCCACGTAGCTTTCCGAGGTTTAGAACATGTAAATCTGTTTTAAAAATTGTATATTAAGTTAATGCAACAAGGTCTGATACTTTATGTTCATGAGCCGTTAAGGCGGCGTCTTTCTTATGAAGACTTTGCTGATTTGATTTGATAGTCGGGTTATATGGAATTTTGTTGTGAATAATCATTCAAAGATTGCAAGCGTTGTTAAGTTTTAGATTAATGGTGTTCATATAGGGTCATCATTCTTAATTATGTTCACTTGAATATACAGACACCTACAGAAGTGGGAGGATTGGAACTTGTTCAGCTCGGGTTGTTTTAAATATATTATAAGCTCAACTAAAAATAAAGAAACATTTGGGAAATAAAGATATTACGTTTCAACTCAAATAATACATGCTAAGTTTGTAAAATGAAAGTATAATTTTTTTTTAAAAAAAGGTGTTAATATCAGTAGTGAGTAGAAAGAATAAAATGTGTTGACATCAGTAAGTGAGTAGAAAGAATAAAAATGTGTTGACATCAGTAAGTGGGTGGAAAGAATAAAAAGGTGTTGACATCAGTAGTGAGTAGAAAGAATAAAAATGTGTTGACATCAGTAGTGAGTAGAAAGAATAAAAAGGTGTTGACATCAGTAAGTGGGTAGAAAGAATAAAAAGGTGTTGACCTCAGTAAGTGGGTGGAAAGAATAAAAAGGTGTTGACATCAGTAGTGAGTAGAAAGAATAAAAATGTGTTGACATCAGTAAGTGAGTAGAAAGAATAAAAATGTGTTGACATCAGTAAGTGAGTAGAAAGACTAAAACGGTGTTGACATCAGTAAGTGAGTAGAAAGAATAAAAATGTGTTGACATCAGTAAGTGGGTAGAAAGAATAAAAAGGTGTTGACATCAGTAAGTGAGTAGAAAGAATAAAAATGGTGTTGACATCAGTAAGTGAGTAGAAAGAATAAAAAGGTGTTGACATCAGTAGTGAGTAGAAAGAATAAACCAGAGAAAGACAACTGCAAAGTCATATGGTGCACAAGAAAACTCCTAAACAAATAAAATGACAAATATTAAAGTATTTTCGTGTGCTGATATTGAGAAGGGGAACAGAAAGATGATACAGGAATAAGCAAAGTTTCAGTTGAGAAGGTATACTTATTTGTTTAAGAACAAAGCCACATTAGGATATCTGCCATGTCCACCGCGGAGAATCATACCCCGGATTTTAGCATTGTAAGTTCGTAAAATTTCCGCTGTCCAACCGGGGAACTAGTTGAAAAGAACTAAGATAATAATGTAATTGAACTGAGGGAGACCAACTGATAACAATGTAGAGCAGAACAGGGAATAAAAGAACACAAATAAGTATAGTAATGAATAAACGTGGGGAAGAATGTTAAGAAGAAGGCTGCAGAAAATAATACAGAGAGATTCAAAACTGTTAGATGATGATGATAATAATAAGAACAAACTGATTTTTACAGGAAGTACAAAAGACACCAGATTACCTTACAAGAAGTACAATAGTTACCAGATTCTCTGATAGGTTTGAAAATAATTGTGCTAAAGAGATTAAGATGCAATGCAGAAATTACATAATTTCTGTCTTTGTATGGAGAAACTAATTAATGTACAATACATTAACACACACAAAAATATAACGATGTGATATGTAATAGAAGTTGCCACTTTTGTACGATACATTAACACAAAAATATAACGATGTGATATGTAATAGAAGTTGCCACTTTTGTACAATACATTAACACACAAAAATATAACGATGTGATATGTAATAGAAGTTGCCACTTTTGTACGATACATTAACACACAAAAATATAACGATGTGATATGTAATAGAAGTTGCCACTTTTGTACGATACATTAACACACAAAAATATAACGATGAGATATGTAATAGAAGTTGCCACTTATGTACAATGACTTTTTTATTTCATTTTGCAGGTGATGTTTCAGAAGCCACCGTAGAAGACAAGTACGTGTACCAATAACAGTATTTTTTGTTGTAGCTTTGACGTACCACTCTCATCTTCTTCTGAATAATTCATTTTTACGTCCTCTCAAGACTTTCCATGGCAGCGTTATAAGAAATGACATTTTATTACGGTTCTCTGGACACGATAACATTCGTGAAATTGCTAATGCTCACGGAATTCTAAACGTGGGGGGGGGGGGGTTCCTCCTAGTTATGGGCGAGAATGCGGTTACAGATGTTAGTGTAATAGTCGCTTAAGGCTAAATTGAACAGAAGTGGCTATTAAGGCTCTCCAAGAACCAGCACTACTGGTCTAAAAAGTATTCACTCTACAGTATACATACCATTGATAGATATGTTTTATGGTTTTTTTTTACATGAAAATAAACAAAGCGATCTCTAAGCTGTATGGAATTGTTGTTTTTAGAACACAAGTTCTCCAAAAAACTTTCTAGACTCTTCCTTTACGAATTATTCAGATAAGCCCTTATACACTCTTTTATGAGTAAAATAAGTTTATACTTCAGCGTTTTATTTTGTACTCTTGTAAAGTAGCTTTGTGCGGTTTGTAAACATAAATCAATGAGGATGAAGAATGTGATATCTCATTAAATTTATTTTTATCTTCCCAGTCTATACCCTGTCTTTTTTTTCTCTGTACCTTGATGCCCATTACTCTAGAGCGCAGGTGTTCTTTTCGTTATACAATCTCAATTTTTTTAGTATTTGCTATCATTTACTTGTTATTTCATTGTCAATTTTGGTGGCACACGTTTATCTGCCTGTCTGTATAAACATCATTTGGATGAACTATCGCCGCTGCAGTGGTGTTCTGTAAGTTTCACACGGAGTTTGTTTTTTATTCAATTTTGCATGTATTTTGCATTCTAGCTCGGGACGTAGAACTTTGCCACATAATTATAAAAACAAACGAATTTGTAACGAACCCGATATCGTGTAGTCATCAAGTAATTATTTTATCGATAATCATAAATGTAGCTGTCCAAGGATAAAAGTTCAAAGTTGAACCGAACTATGCATCGAACTGGTCAAATGTTTCTTCTTTATATAGCTTATCCATTAGATTTCTCATTGTTTTTATATATTATATTTATATAACGTATGCGTGTTTATCATATATAAAATAGAAACACATGCAAAGTTTTGTTTAATAAAGAAGCCTGGAATAAATACTGATATCATGTGAGGGTCTGAGCTAAAACAAACTACAGGCTAAATGTTAGTTAATTTTGTATATATTATGTTTACTATTTTTCGAATGCTAGTTCAAGACTTTTTTAATAATATGTGATATTAATACACAGGTACAGTGCGGTTTCCGAGGACTTGGGTACAAATAAGAACATGGACTCATCCAGTGACCCTGATCTGATTCCATTGCGGAACTTCCCGACGAGTAGGTAAAAGTTTAATTTCAATCATTTAAATTGTTTGGATACTAGGGGTATACGCATGCGTACTTTAAGTGGTCTGGTCAGAGTCAAACATAACACGATTCAGCAGTTCTTGGATCAATCATGAACTGGTAACTTTATAGTGAATGGAAAAAATTCAATCACAGTATACTGGCTTTTATACTGACAACATCCCAACTGTAATATGTTAATTCTCAAATATATTAAATAACAAATAAGTTAAATAAATACATTAAGTAATTTCAATTTATTATTTCCCAAAAGCGCAATTAGATTAATTTTTTAAATATTACAAAATTTCGGTAAACAAAGTTTAATAAATCACTATAGTGTGTAAGCAAGAAATCAGAGAAAAATTAATGATGTCATTAGAACCAACAGTGTATTTATCAGGGAAATTCAACTGGTAGTCTTACATTTCATTCAGTAAAGTTGCCACTTTCGGTCGCTGAGAGCTGTTGGATATCAGTTTTATGTACACAATTACTCGATGAGAGTGACTGTTCTTTTTTTTTCCATAAATTATTAGAAACAAAAATTATTTATGTGTGATCGTAAGAGTGAATGTTAAGCAATATTCAACAACTATTTTTAGAGAAAATATTGATGGAAACTTTGATCTTATACGGAAGTTTTAATGGAGATGTAATCAAATTTTTTTTTTAGGGGAAAGTGGTTAAAGTACAGAGTTAGAGGAAAACCCAACCATAAGTGATATATTGCTAGGGGATGAAAATAAACTTAATGATATATAGTCCAGAACTAAATGTCAATATCACTGTGTAAACAAATTGCATACACGCACACATGCGCGCGTGCGCACACACACACACACACACATATATATATATATAGAGAGAGAGAAAATTAATACTCAAACAGTCAAGGACTGCGTCAAAAACAACAAATCCAAACCTGTGATAAATGGTATCCAAATGAACAAAGCACCCCCAAAAAAAATTAAATTAAAAGGATCCCCAGAGGTGAGTGCGAAAGTAGGACCCACATTGCGGTGGGGATACACCATCTATCAGTCTAGCCTTCGTTTGTTTGTTTTTTATTTGGGCTTGTTTTTGTTCATTTATATATATATTTATACATATTAGTTTCATGTTTGGATTTAATTCTGAACTTTCGGTAAGGTGAGACGACGGGTTCTGTGCTCTATACAATTTAACTTGCTAAAAAAGATCTGAGTTAACACTGTAGATTAACAGCTAAGGATAAGCCTGTTTATGCAGCTGTCTTTATTGATAAGAAAAATTGCTATAACACTTCGTAAATCTATTGTTGAGAAAAGAGCTGTGTTCTCGTCTATTTATAAAGAATAGTATTTTGTTTTTAATTCTATGTAAGTTAATTGGTAAGAATGATTATATTATATTTTGTTTTTATTATTGAAAAGATTTGTGTTAATATTGTGTAGTTTAATGTGAAAAGGTTCAACGTTCATTGGAAAACCAATAACTTTATTATAACACAATTCGTTTGTTTGTTTTGAATTTCGCGCAAAACTAAACGAGCCGTCCCTAATTTAGCAGTGTAAGACTAGAGGGAAGGCAGCTAGTCATCACCACCCACCGCCAACACTTGGGATACTCTTTTCCCAACGAATAGTGG
>NW_013665842.1:651974-655295 GCF_000517525.1 Limulus polyphemus | reverse complement strand
CCAACACAATTTGAATAATTTGTTTGTTTGAATTTCGCACAAAGTTATTCGAGGGCTATCTGCCCTAGCCGCCCTTAATTTAACAGTAAAAGACTAGAGGAAAGGGGTAGCTAGTTATCCCCCCTCCCAACTCTTGGGCTACTTTTTTAACAACGAATAGTGGGATTGACCGTCACGTTATAATGCCTCCACGGCTGAAAGGGCGAGCATGTTTGGTTTCATGTGGATTCGAACCCGCGATTCTCAGATTGCGAGTCAAGTGCCCTAACCACTTGGCCATGCCGAGCCAAATTCGAATAAAACCTCGAAATGACATAGCGAACCTTGATCATTCTTTCCATCAAAGTAGGTATTACTTACACGATTACTTAAGTTTTCTTTAAGTTAATTAATTTATAAATCACATGATTACTTACACCAGTAATTACCACTGAATTCAAAGTGTTGTAATTAAGATTCGAGGGCTTACTCAAACCCAGTTGTGCCAAGCAGATGAACTCGCATTTGTTACCCAACAGCAGAGAACACGTGCTAACCTGTGATTGGAAGACTTCGGGAACGTGAACTTATTACCAAAACGTATTTGCTTTTAATGATATAGATCCAAGAAATGTAGGATTTTACATAACGAAGGCATGCTAATCTTTTCACTGCTCTACAACACATACAATTACATGGTAATTCTGTTTCGTATGACAGTAATTGAAATCAATAACATTTGTAATTGAACTAATCCAGAAATGTTCGTGTTTTATTAGTAATTTCTTCTGTTCACTAAAGTCTTTAATTGTCGAAGAGCTATTGAAATACAGTTATAATTTAAATATAACTATAGTTGAAACTTTTAGTAAAGAGCATACTTTGCGTGTTTGGTTATTATTAACGTCAGTTTGAATTTTGAACTTTGATTGTTTCAGTATACTAGAAATAAAACAACATATGTTTGTCGATTTACTGATATCTTTAATGTATTTTTTACATGCATTACCACTTGTTTGTGAAAAGAAAATTTCGCATTGACTACCATCTCGGTCAATATTTGTATAGTTTAGGATAAAAAAAGTTGAATTGATTTTTTGTGTGGAATTTTCACTTCCGTATATACAAATGTATTACAATTGGATTCAGTTATATTTCTTGATATAATATTTTAATAATAATCCAAACTGCTAGCATAGTAGTAAAATATTTTTGGGCATATACTAAAGAAATATTGCTATAAAAATTGTATAGTAAACTTAGAAATTTATAAATAGTTTGCAAAATATATCATTACATATTTGAAAGTGTATCGATTTTATGTGGTTTTAATTTTGGAAAGACATTTGAAACGGTGAATAATGGTCAACAAAAAGGGGCGAAAACACATAGGTGCTCTCGTTAACGAACCGTATGGAAAACGTAATTTGATAATTTGCCAAATCTAACGGTATAATAACAAAACCATAAGTATGATGATAATATAATTGCTATAATAAACTCTGGAAAAATATTTTCCTGTTTTACATTATAATAAAGAAAAAAATACATATATATATATATATATTTATAGAGAAAGTAAGAGGTAATTACTTAGCCAATGACACGAGTTTTCTGTGTTTTTCTCATCATTTATGGTTTTGAACGACGCCACTTATCAGTATAAAAATGAAGCAAAAATCATTTACATAAATTTCTATTTCTCTCTTCTTTATATTATTGACATCATATTCGACTCTTGTAAGTCGTTTGAAGTAATTACCTGGACTGTGTTCCGAGATATTTAACGATAAGCCAAAAGAATATTGATGTTGTTTTTATAAACCTCCCTTCTATGGTCTTTAGTGATATAGAAAGAGCATAGTTCTGGAGATTAGTTTCAATATGAAAAGAGACACTAACGGCTAAATTTCTACCTTATACGTTGATTATTAGTTGTGATGTTGTCCAAATTAAAATAAGTTTTTAGGATCAATTTTAAATATGAATAACAAAGACAAATACTCAACCACAAACGTTATCATTCTTGAATAACTTTTTTAGTATTTTAAATATTTTTACACTAATATAACTGGCAATGAGACGAAAATAATGTTTTTGCCCGGGAATTAAAAGAGAATAAGATATAAACATCAAGACAAAATGTAAAGATTTTTAAATGTTCCTACTAAAACTGTTTCTTTTCGAGCACGCGTTTATCGCTACGAAAGATCGAACTTTCGTTGTTATTGAAAATCTTTTTAGTTGTTATTGGTAAGACGTGAAAATAAAATTATTTATTCATATCCTGTATGTAGTCAAACTACATAGGAACGACAAGAAACGAAAAAGAAAATATATTGTTTAAGCATTATTTTATTAAATCATATAGTACCATCTCGTAATTATGTTTCGAAATAAGTAGGGTATATAATTTTAACATAACTATCTGAAATGACAGTAAAAAAATTACTTTTTTTTTACTTGTAATATAAGGATTTTTACTGTTACCATTGCCTACGGTTATTGTATTGAGTGGAAGTTTTATTTCAGAATCCAGTATTTATCATTTTTAATATGGAAGGTAAGGTTTATATGTATTTCATAATATAAATAATAGTGCATTCGTTCGATTTATTTTAAACTACAAAACATATAAAACGTTGTTGTGCATCTGATTATTACAATGTAAATATGTGATGTGAACATATAGTTTTCTCGATCTGGATAGCTTATGTTGTTTAAATCATTTAACACGAAAAAAAGATAAATATGGAAACAGATACAAACAATAAAATGCTAAAGTCTCATACAAAAATTGAGAAGAACAATTGAAAAAGATAACAACAAATATAAATCAAGTTTTTCTATAAGATCAATTAAAAGGTACAACTAATATTCAGCATACAAGACCAACTCTAGAAATACTGTTTTTTTCTGTACCTTTCAAAACACTAACGGTTGAAGAGCGGTTGTAAGAATATGATAATTATAATATGTTAGCTAATAGTGAATATCTGTGTTTGTTGATATAATATATTAAATATGAATAAAACTCAAGATAAAGATAAGTTGGTTAAAACTATATTTATAGAATAATGTTATATCAGGATTTAAAATACGTATTGCAAATAATCAGTAATTTAAACAAAGTTAAAACTCTAATTTAGAGGCGAACCAGATAATTTTATGTAATAAAAGAAAGAATAAAAAGTACATCATAAAGAATTAGACAACTCAAAAGAAAATGTAAAACTAAAAGAGTAAAAATCAAAAGCGCGAGTTACAAGAATGAATGCCCGGCATGGCCAGGTGGTTAAGGCGCTCGACTCGCAATCTTCGGGTCGCGGGTTCGAATCCCCC
>NW_013665842.1:644826-651774 GCF_000517525.1 Limulus polyphemus | reverse complement strand
TCCCAAGAGTTGGCGGTGGGTGGTGATGACTAGCTGCCTTCCCTCTAGTCTTACACTGCTAAGTTAGGGACGGCTAGCGCAGATAGCCCTCGTGTAGCTTTGTGCGAAATTCAAAAACAAACAATACAAGAATGAAAAAGTCAAACTTTTGAACAAGTAGAAACTAAAATCAGAACAAAAGAATATGCCAAACTGCGAGTAAATATACGCTAGTAACGAAATTAATCAACCGACGAAAATTAACAAAATATGAACTTAGATAGTAAGTAGATTATAAAATCAACAAATGAGGATAAATCTAAAACAACGGATTATCGAATGAAATAAAGAAATTTTAGAAAAGCGTCAACAAAAACAGACGAGAGTGATTTGAAAAAAAGAAAGAGAAAAGGTGGAATAATAAAAATAAAAATAAAACGGAAGGAGCAGATGAGAACGAAACGAAAGAGTGACAACATAATGAAATCGAAAAAAATATACCAAAACGTCAGAAGTGGTAGATGAATGAAAGACAAGCGAACTAGTAAAATGAACGAAAACAATCGCCGATAGATAATAATGAAGTAGGATAAAAAGAAAATATTTTCTTTCTCATCTTATAATTACCTTCTTGTAGATTTGTTCAGTTGTTTTCGCATCACTTTCCTTATCAATCCAGATTTTAACATAGTAGCTTTCTAGCCAATGCTGATTAAAAGACGAACAACGAATTTTGCATACTCTAATATTGATATTTCTTACTCTTGATTTCAATGGCTCAGCTCTAAATCTAAAGGCTTCTAAAGCTGAAAACCTAGATGCAATACCCGTGGTTTGTTTGTTTGTTTGCTTGAAGTTAAGCACAAAGCAACACAATGGGATATCCGTGCTCTGCCAACCACGGGTATCGAAACCCGGATTCTAGCGTTGTAGATCCGCAGACATACCGATGTGCCACTGGGGGGCGATACTCGTGGTGGGCGCAGCACAGATAGCCTATTGTATAGCTTTATGATTAGCAATAGCCCAAAGAAATAAACAATTCTTACCATGATTTGTTAACTAAGGAATATCTCCCAGATTTCTCAAGTGGCATAGAATACAAACTTGGAGTGTATGAGTGTTTATTGTAAAACTAATTTTTCAACAGCTATGTTTCTTTATCGTTTAGATGCAGAAGAAACAGATGTTCTCAGGATGAAAGAACAATCAACAAGCAAGAATCCTTTTGGTAATGGTGAGTAAAACTTCATTAATAATAATAATAATAATAGCTAAAATTAAGCTTTTTCATGATTCTCCTTAAAAACAAAGTAGTAGTAAACAAGTATATCAAACGAAGTATCTGCGCAATATATATATATAAATGTTTTAATTTTTTATAACGTATTTAAAACTTTTTTTAAGGAACTATGCATTTTAATTATGTCTCTTAAATCTTGCTGACGTAGTAGAAGTGTTTTAAAAATATGAAATTTCAGGTTTTTCGCAATGATTGCGGGTTAATTTAACTCTGTGAAATCATATATATATCTATATATAAAGGAGAATTACACGAGCATTTAATTGTTAGCTAGCTGAATAATGCTTTCTCTAATTAGAACTTTTAACTTATATTTGTACTTAAACTTTTCTAAGCGGTTTAATTTATAACGTACCAAATAAATGTTTTTTGTTTCTAAAAGTTTTTATTCGTGATTATTTGAACTTAAATATTTTTTATCATCATGTGTTAGTATTTAAGGCGTTAACTTCTTCGAGTGCCACTGATTGAATGGTTGCTCTGATATCGGAGGTTAAGTGTTGTGTCATATGAATTATATATAATACCATTAGAAAGGCTGTTATGAAAAGGATCCGGAGGGTTAGACAAAATGCTATCTTAAGAGAAATACTTGATTTTTTTGTGCTAATTCTTTCATCATAACTGTGTAAAACATAATACACATAGGGAATGAATAATCAGGTTAAATGAACATACGATAAATTTGATACTGAATATAGAATCAGTGCTGTGTGACTACAATTATTGCGTGTACCTGAACATGTTGTTGTAATTGAATATGTGAATAAATAAAACATAATTCATAAGATTGATTGAAATATAATATTTATGATAGGTATAGAGCCAATATTGTAAGGATACACTTATGAATTTTTTGTTACGAAATTATAGTTAATATAAAAAATTAATTCAAATTACTTTATAAAGTATGATTATCGATCATTGTACTTGACGGAATATTATTAAAATTCTCTGATTGCAGAATGAGTATGGACGCTTATGACCTCGGTTACAGGTCATAGCTTTTAGTTTGACGACTTGAGCTTCTAGACACCTCATCGATGTCAAGAATTCCTTATAAATTAATAACCTTTTTTCTTTTATTTATACAAAACTTCCTGGTAAAGTCGCTAATTTTCAAAATGGGCTTCTAAAAGTGAAATAATTGTATATGTAATCATAGCAAAACAAAGAGAGTCTGAATTTCATTTTCAGAACGTATCGAACCATATCTTAGCTTACAATTAGAATTTACTGAAACGTTTTATTTTTTGTTTCAGCAAACAGACAGTTGTATTACGAGAAACAGACAAACTACGAAGAATGCAGCGATACACCTTCACCCGAGAGGCATTCTTTAAAGACTTATAATGAGGTAAGTAACAACACAATATAGGTATGGAAACACTTTGATATATATCCTCCTTCTGAAAGTTAGAGCAGTAAACCAAATCTCTAACGTTATATGGATAAGATAGTAATTCTCTATTGATGTAATAATTTCCATAATAGGGTTGTTTAAATATTGTTGTTATATGTATATTAAACTATATTGATTGCCTAGCAAATATAACAGTCTTTATTTGTTGGACTTGATTATATGACCAATATGTCCATTTGTAGTATTTTCAGATTCACTCATTTAACTTTCGGGTAGTAATCAGAAATAACGGGAGGAACGGCATTAAAACTGAATTTCACTTGACTGAGTTGAAAAAAGAAACAAGATACAAAGCTAAACAAATCAAAATAAATCTTTATTTAAATCAAATACGAGTGCATAAAATGTCAAACGGAACTTCTAGATTACAGAGAGAGGCTTTAGTATTGTCTATCTGTTCTAGAGATACTTCCTCAACCGAGAGAGCATGACGTTATACATACATAGAAACGATAACGCCATCTCTCAAAGCGTGGGCATTACTCACGTCATTGGTTGTCCCAAGTGAAAGTAAGGAGAGTTTAACCTCCAGGCACTTTTCAAGATAAACACAGTGATGTTACAAGTGAAAGTAAGGAGAGTTTAACCTCCAGGCACTTTTCAAGATAAACACAGTGATGTTACAAGGGAAAGTAAGGAGAGTTTAACCTCCAGGCACTTTTCAAGATAAACACAGTGAAAGTAATTTAGAGTTCCGAAAATAGATCTCCACCAACATCATCTCTGAGAAACTTTTAAAAATACCGAAGTGAGACACAACTAGTGCTCCAAATGAGGTCAGTCCTATACAAGGTAGATTTCCTGTATGTGATCGGGTCTGGCATGACCTGATGGTCAATAAGACACTTGCTTTTGTTACGAGTCAAAACCCTTCGCTGAGCATTCTCGCCCTTTCAGCCGTAGGGGACGTTATGGAGTGATGTTTAATCCCACTATTCTTTGGTAAAGAGAAACCCAGTAGTTGGCGGTGGATGGTGTTAATTAGATACCTCCCGTCTAGTCTATCACTTCAAAGTTAGGGATGGCTAGCACAGTCAGCCTTCGAGTAGTCATGTGTGAAATTTAAAAAAACAACTACAGACAAACCTATATGTGATCACTTATGCCCAAGGCAGGTCTCCTATATGTGACTATCAGCAAGCAGGCATCTGAAAATGTTTGAAAACTTAGGTGACTAAACATCTTCTAATCTTTCCAGGCTGAGACAGAACGACAAATCGAGTAGTTCTCCAAGTACTACACGTTTAATAGGGAAAATTACCAGTAACTCTTCAGTGTAGTTCTCCAAGTACTGCACATTTAATAGGGAAAATTACCAGTAACTCTTCAGTGTAGTTCTCCAAGTACTACACGTTTAATAGGGAAAATTACCAGTAACTCTTCAGTGTAGTTCTCCAAGTACTACACGTTTAATAGGGAAAATTACCAGTAACTCTTCAGTGTAGTTCTCCAAGTACTACACATTTAATAGGAAAAATTACCAGTAACTCTTTAGTGTAGTTCTCCAAGTACTACACATTTAATAGGAAAAATTACCAGTAACTCTTCAGTGTAGTTCTCCAAGTACTACACATTTAATAGGAAAAATTACCAGTAACTCTTCAGTGCAGTTCTCCAAGTACTACACGTTTAATAGGGAAAATTACCAGTAACTCTTCAGTGTAGTTCTCCAAGTACTACACGTTTAATAGGGAAAATTACCAGTAACTCTTCAGTGTAGTTCTCCAAGTACTGCACATTTAATAGAGAAAATGAACAGTAACTCTTCAGTGTAGTTCTCCAAGTACTACACATTTAATAGGGAAAATGAACAGTAACTCTTCAGTGTAGTTCTCCAAGTACTACACATTTAATAGGGAAAATGAACAGTAACTCTTCAGTGTAGTTCTCCAAGTACTACACATTTAATAGGAAAAATTACCAGTAACTCTTCAGTGTAGTTCTCCAAGTACTACACAATTAATAGGGAAAATTACCAGTAACTCTTCAGTTTTCTAATCATCAGAGAATTCGTTCCAATGAATACAAACAAGTCTCTTTCTCAGAACTCTAATATCACGACCTACATCGAATTTATGCTTACAGTACGCCATTTGTTGCTCATCTCACGCCACTTGTAGTTGGAATTGTTATTCCTATCCCTTTTTTATTGTTCTTCTAGAATCTGTTGAAAAAATCAATTTGGTAGAAGTCTCTTTATATTTTTTCTTTAATGGCAGTTTCATTAACTACATTGCTTAAAATGTTTAATGTATCTAGTTTATTATTTTTAACATTGTTAGCTAGAATGCTTGTTTGACATATATGTTTTATTAGTTTCTAACACTATTGCTTCGAATGTTTAAAGTATCTAGTTTACTATTTTTAACGGTATTGTAGTTAATAAATATAGTTGACTATTTTTAAATTCTGTTCTTTTATAGATTTTCATTATAAAAATTATTTTGCATCGTTAGCGTAGTATATGAACTTACCTAATTCTCCTAAACTGGTCCAAATCTAAATTATTACGAACCACAGCTTTTTAAATCAATAACTTTTTAGTTAGCTTAGGTACCTTTGGGATAGCATTTAATAGATACGTATAAATAGAAACATCACTCGTCTCTCCAACTTGCATAATCAGCTATGATAAAATTGAACGAGACGTGAAGTAATGTTTAAAGTAGGCGCTTGATTCGTCCTTTGCCGCAGTTAAAAATATTTTATAGAAAATTGCAAACTTCTTTGTAAGCTTAATTACAGTAGGCCACTCTAGTTAAGAAACTGCATTTACAGCTAGAGATGGAAGCGTTATAAAAGTCGCTTTCTTCATCATATAAATATGCTTTTCTTCCTTACGCGAATACATAAGCGAGAACTAGAACTAATGGTTTTACTATATAGATAGTTGTTTTTTGAGTATATTATGTTTGATTGGTGCCATATGAGAAACTAATAAAAACTTGACTATTCTATAAGAAACTTTTTAGAATTCTAAATGTTCTTGCATTTTGAATATTTTATGAATTATAAAAACCCATTATCTTAGCGTATGGATTTAGCCTTAGAATAAACTTTCTCTTCTTTCGTAACTTTGAAAGATGTTATTGGAATTACGGCCGAAAACACTGTTAATAGTGAAGTTAACACATGACAGTATAATTAAATCGCCACGTTTTTCAATGCTCTAAATGGCTTGGATGTTAGTCTGGTTGTATGCGAGATGTACTGTTCCAACAATTGTTCATCTAGTTATACATATATAAGCAAATGTGTGCGCTTGCGTGCGTGCATATACATATATATATATGTGTGTGTATATATATATATATATATTATCAACTAAAATGACGAAAGTCTAATTAATAAGTTTATATTTCAACTAACTTTAGCCTTTACTAAATTAACTGGCTTTCTTCAGTTCGGAAGCTATTCAAAATCATGTATATCTACCGTAGGACAGTGGTGGGTTTTCTGAGGAAGAGCTGCTGTGCCAACCAGCTTTCGATCAACCAGCAACCAGATTCCGGTCTGACGGTGTCCATCCTTTACAACGACACCTTCTTTCACCACGATCTGGGCCTTGGAGTGACGATGATGATGGAGATCAGGCGGAGTTTCCACAAGTTCAGAGGCGCCAAGAACGAATACAAACTCCTAGGTATCAACATGACAATGGACCATTCTACGAAGATCAAGGTCGCGTTAGTGCAACGTTGCCAGTTCGCACCACGAAGGGCACTCCAAAATTCCAACACAAGAAACCTCCGAGAAATCCTAAACCTAATTATGACGCTGACATAAACAGACCAGGTGTTCCTATTCCCAATCAGAGAAGCAGTCTTAAGTATTCCAAACCTGAAATGCAGGTAAGATACTCAAACCTGATGTGTTGGAATATTGATCTTTGATAACATCTCATTCATGACCTGAAAACCTAAAATACTCATATCATTAACACACACAGGCCTTACAAGAATATCAATATATTCATACACAGGTCTTACAAGAATATCATTATATTCATACACAGGTCTTACAAGAATATCAATATATTCATACACAGGTCTTACAAGAATATCAATATATTCATACACAGGTCTTACAAGAATATCAATATATTCATACACAGGTCTTACAAGAATATCAATATATTCATACACAGGTCTTACAAGAATATTAATATATTCATATCATTAACACACACACACGTCTTACAAGAATATCAATATATTCATACACAGGTCTTACAAGAATATCA
>NW_013665842.1:631248-643826 GCF_000517525.1 Limulus polyphemus | reverse complement strand
GTCTTACAAGAATATCAATATATTCATACACAGGTCTTACAAGAATATCAATATATTCATACACAGGTCTTACAAGAATATCAATATATCCATACACAGGTCTTAGAAGAATATTAAAATATACACTCGAAATGATAGCTATTTGTGCTAGTTGTTTTTCTTTGAAAATCCTTCTTCAACTTACCCGCCACACACACACACACACTAGAAATCTAGAGTATTTGTAGGTGTTGAATATGGGTATGTGGGCGTGACTAAGTTTATTTTCAAATGTGTAGAAAAGCTTGAATAAATGTATTTTTGATTCAACTGATTTTATAACAGCCATAGCGAGATAATAAATAGTTCTGTTTGAAAATGACGTATACAAGACCAAACGTAATTTATATGCGGAGCTCACTTTGTTAATCTCTGGCCTCAGTTTGTGTATAAGTGAGCTCTCTTATACGGAGGCTCTGTTCGTCACTGGCCCTTCTTTTATACGGAGGCTCTGTTCGTCACTGGCCCTTCTTTTATAGAAGGCTCTGTTAATTATTGGTCCTTCTTCTATACGGAGGCTCTGTTAATCATTGGCCCTTCTTCTATACGGAGGCTCTGTTAATCATTGGCCTTTCTTTCATACGGAGTGTCTATTCATCATTGGCCCTTCTTTTATGCGGAGGTTCTCTGTTCATTAGTGGCCCTTGCCAAGAAAGCTTTCAAACTGTACCCAGTCCATCCTCAGATTAGCTTCCCACATAAATTGCTTTTGGTTACCTACTTACTCCAGAAATATCACACTGAATTTTTTTATAGTTATTAAGTTATAAAATGTAAATCGACGCTGAGCTAATAAACACGAACTTTAATAAAAAAAAATGTCATCAAACTTGACTTGCATCTCGTAGTAAAAAGCTAGTGTTGGAACTTCTAGGAATCAGCATTGAATGATTTAGTTTTTATTTGACATTAAGCATTTCATAATGGTTTCTTGTTTGTAGTTAAGCACAAAGCTACACAATGGGCTATCTGTGCTCTGCCCACCACGGGTATCGAAACCCGGTTTCTAGTGTGTTAAGTCCGCAGACATACCGCTATGGCACTGGGGGGGGGGCATAATGGTTTCTTGTACAGGGCATTTGTTTGCGAATAAACTGGGGCATTTGTTTGCGTTTAAACTAAAGACTCAAAAGGGGGCCAACTTGGCTAAGTCCAAGGCCCCAAGATTAATTAGTAATGTGGACCTATTGTAAATTTAAAACTTTTATACATCACATTACGTAGTTGAATTAAAATGTCAACCCATTACTGTCAACCTACTTCGGTAGAAACTTTGTGTGTACCTACCACATTAAATGTGAATGTGTATATATATAATGGATTATACACACTGTATCTACTTGTTTTTTCACTCATTACTCACCGTCTTATACAAACAGATTTGTGCGTTCACATATTTTGGTTAAATATATTAGGTTGACCATGCAGTATATCCTTTTAAATGATGCACAATACCATATAAATTCATTAATTGAAGAAATATTCAAATCATCCAAAATATACGTAAAAATTCAAGTAGCTTCACGTCACTTCTTTGTTGTTGTAAATATATAGAGAATTAATTACTACTCTTTCTGTGTATGCGGGTATAGATATACAATTACTCCAAAAATCTATTACTTATGAGTCCTTTCTGAGTACCTACGAAACTTTTTCAAAAATGCCCTGTTGCTATGAGATTTATACTGAATATATAAAACCACAAGTATCGTGTTATTTGGACAGTTGCTTATACGAGTGTCCTTCTGGCTGTCCTATTGAGAAGGAATGTTGCTTTAAACTACGGATTACACTTATTACATTTTTTACAGTGCAGTAATACGAAACGAAAAGCGATTAGGAACCATTAAGTTGGAAATATCTATATTTTGAAAATAAATGTAAAAAACAAACAAACAAAAACATAACTCATATTAGGCAGCATAGCAGGACAAACCGTCATGTACAGTTTTAAACATTGTTAGCAGGACAAACCGTCATGTACTATTTCAAACAATGTTAACAGGACAAACCGTCATGTAGAGTTTCAAACAATGTTAACAGGACAAACCGTCATGCACAGTTTCAAACAATGTTAGCAGGACAAACCGTCATAGTACAGTTTCAAACAATGTTAGCAGGACAAACGGTCGTGTACAGTTTTAAACAATGTTAGCAGGACAAACTGGCATGTACAGTTTCAAACAATGTTAACAGGACAAACCGTCATGTACAGTTTCAAACAATGTTAGAAACACAAACCGTCATGTACAGTTTTAAACAATGTTAGCAGGACAAACCGTCGTGCACAGTTTCAAACAATGTTAGCAGGACAAACCGTCATGTACAGTTTCAAACAATGTTAGGCCGAGATAACGACATATGATTAGCGTCTTTCTTTTGACATTTATTATCAAGAAATACGTTTTTAAACAAGTTTAGCACTTATTTTTACTAAAGAATCATTAGACGAGGGCTACATTATCGACTTTTTAAGACTGTATTGTTAGGAATGACAAGTTTACGATTAAATTAAGAGATTCACAATTGAATTAGTTCGATTAAGCTGTAACCTTAGGCTACTGATCATCAGACTCTCTTTTATGTAGATACTGCGTTTATTATTTTCTTTAGCTAAAATCTAAATGATTTAAAATTCTATATGAATCGCGTTAACTTGTGGACATTTTACTTTTAAAGTTTGTTGAAGGGCGTATAATTTACAACTGTTTTTCAATTCATTATTTTGAACATCAATGATTGAAAAATAAATGCTAACCTTTTTATTTAGACTTCCCCATGTCAGAGTTAGACTATGATTTTGTGTGTTAATCATGCAGTGAGACCTTCCCCATGTCAGAATTACTAAGATATTGTGTGTTAACCATGCAGTGAGAACTTTCCAATGTCAAAATTACTAAGCTTTTGTGTGTTAACCATGCAGTGAAACTTCCCCATGTCAGAATTACTAAGCTTTTGTGTGTTAACCATACAGTGAAACATCCCCATGTCAAAATTACTAAGATTTTGTGTGTTAACTATGCAATTCTCATAAATAAATATAAACATGTATGTTTTTTTTTCTTGTTTCTTTATAAGTTTACTTTTTTACATCAACAGTTATTCTGTAAACTACGTAAACGCTCGAAATTTAACAGTTTGATGTTATTTGTAATGAAATATATTACTGTTTCATGGCTGCAGGTAGCTTCTATTTTTACTAAATAGAGCAACGAGGCTGTCATATATATCGTAATTTAGATCTTTAATAGCTTCATGTCACGTGCCTTCGCGATAAGTCCCGTGAATGAGTCGTGCCGTGAAGCTGAATGTACACTTACAGACTTTCAAGAAACGATTTGCTAGAGAGCAGTAACAGGTTAAATTGTGTTATCCCGAACTCAACTGAAATGGCGCATATCTTTAATCACCCTAGACACCTCGGGGAGCATTTATATAACTCCTAGTAATTAGAATCATTAATGTTAGGATTTAAAAGCCCCTTGTCTGTGAGACACGTCCGCCAAATGATGTCGGCGTGGAAACCGTGAAACAGTTAAGTTTGCGTAATTCCTGCTTAGATGATCTGATACTTCCATCCAGTATAAATGTATGGCTAAAATATAAATTGTAATTCATTTGTGATGTGAATTTTCCACTGATACATAACCGATTTAAAAGAAGCTAGCCCACAGCTTTGATCAGTCATATTTTCTCACTTTTTTTTTAATATCGGGGCTAATCAGGCATTCGTAGCAACTACAGGATGTCTACCCTAGAATGGTAAATGTTTATTTAGAAAATCGTCAACTTCGTAACTGAAAACAAAACAAAAGATTTATTTAGAATATCGCCAGCATCGTAACTGACAAAATAAAACAAAAGACCTCAAAAGAGCACGTCTTTCAACAGGATTTTGTGATGAAAAATAAACCACTTTGAACGTTCCTCGATGTTTTTAATTTATTTTATTATTAAATATTTGTTATTCACGGTGATATTTCAAAATCACTTCTTAATATTGGCAAAATACAGAAGGGTTTGTTTGTTTATTGTTAAACACAGAGCTACAATATGGATTATCTGTGCTCTGCCCAACCTGGATATCGAAACCGAACATTTAGCGTTGTAAGCCCTCAGGAGGCACGAGTTTTTTTCTTTAAATAAACTGACTTAAACTAAGTTTACTAAAAAAAAGTATTAATTTCAGTCATAAGTATTAATCAAAGCTTTAAAAAGTGATATTTTTTATACAGTTCCAAAAATCAGTTTACAATACACGTCTCCTACTGGCGTAGTGGTAAGTCTGAACGCTCATGACGCTAAAAACCGGATTTCGATACCCGTGATGGGCATAGCACAGATAGCCCAATGCGTATCTTTGTTCTTAAAAAGCAAACAAAACAATACACTTTTTTGTCGAACTAAAAACGAACTCCCACAACATATAACTTCAGATAATAATGATAGCAATTTTCAAGAGTTAACTAACATCCTGAAAACAAAATATATTCAACTATACAAATACATATTTAATTGAATGGATATGATAAAGGCAAAAACGAAACTATTTATCAAAAATTAAGGGCATATATTTAATTAATCAATATGTCGCCTTACGTCTTCTTCAAGAGTGTGTTGCCACTCAGACAATATAACGAACGTTAAGAGTTTTAAGCTAAATTTTGAGACTGTATCTTTAAAAGAAAAAGTCCTGCAGAAAATGTAAGGCAAGGTAAGTTTAATATATGTTATGAAACTTGATGTAATGCATGTTAAATTTTGTGTTATGAAACTTGATGTAATGCATGTTAATTTTTGTATGTGTTGTGAAACTTGATGTAATGCATGTTGATTTTTGTATGTATTATGAAACTTGATGTAATGCATGTTGATTTTTGTATGTGTTGTGAAGTTCGATGTAATGCATATTGATTTTTGTATGTGTTATGAAGCTTGATGTAACGCATGTTAATTTTTATATATGTTATGAAGCTTGATGTAATGCATGTTGATTTTTATATATGTTATGAAGCTTGATGTCATGCACGTATTTACTGGAGACATGATAAATATGTATATCATATAACATATGATATACATATATGTTATGAAGCTTGATGTCATGCACGTATTTACTGGAGACATGATAAATATGTATATCATATAACATATGATATACATATATGTTATGAAGCTTGATGTCATGCACGTATTTACTGGAGACATGATAAAGAATGTGAATGAAGAGTCTATAGTTCCGAAGCCTTTAAACATCTTTACGTTCTTCGTAATTAAAACATTTCTGTCCTAAACTGTCACAAATAAGTGCTATTAGTTGACTGAGCTATGCAGTTATCATTCGACTAACTTAGAAACTATGTAGTTATTCAAGATTATTCAGCTTTAACAAAATGTTTTCAGAAACATGGTGGACTAGAAATCAATATATTTTGAAGCCTCTTGTTAATCGATAGCTACTGACCATTTGAATCGTCGACTCGAACCTGTCAACTATTTTGTTTTCAGCACTTTTACATCTGGCAGTAAAAACTCGTCGTTCTGAAGGTTTAAGGAACGCATTCGATACTCCTAGAGCTCTAACATGTGATCCTTTTTAATACTTAAATTCCAGAAATGTTCTAAAGTTATTTGACAGTTCAATCATAGGGTTAGCTGCTAAAGCAAATCGAAACTTCTTCGACGGATTTCCCCTCTCTGTAACGTAGTCTCTAGGATAACCAAATATGAGATTAATTTTGTAAAAAATAGATACGTGAAATATCCTTTGATTTCAGATGTAACCTTACGATGTTTTTTATCTTTCGGTTTCTGTTTGAAAAATAATCAGAGAGGAGGTAATGAAACAATCAGAGGCAAAATAATTATAATTTACCTTTTAGATTACAATATAAATGTATGGCTAGAATATAAAATGTAATTCATTTTTGATGTGAATTTTCCACTGATACATAACCGATTTAAAAGAAGCCAGCCCACAGCTTTTGATCAGTTATATTTTCTTACATTTTTTGTTCTATCTCAGGGCAAATCATGTGTTCGTAGCAACTACAGGATGTCTACGCCAGTATGACGACAGAACATGATGAATCGGAGCTTCCACTTCTGGAAATACATTTGGAAGTAGGAGGAGGAACTACAGACTGGGGGGCACTCGAAATTGATATATACATGTTTATGATTGAATAAAGCACGTGTAGGCCGATATCGATAACACCGGTGGGATTATGAAGATGAGTTTGCGATACGTTAAAAAAAAGGATTAACAATTGCTCTTAATCCCGATGATCAGATTAAGAGGCTAAAAAAGTAGTACTTTGCAGCAAACCCCTTCACCCGATACATTGGAAGAGGACAGAATATTACAGAGTGCCATAGTGAAATGAAAATGTAAAAAAAACATCGTCATTTTTGTGCCTTTTTGTTTTGAGGTGATAGATGAGACGTGGAGAACATGGGAATGACAATACACCAATAAAGTCAGGAAACTTCCACGACTGCTGTAAGCAACAGTGTTGGACAATTGTTATATTGGACATCGATTTTTTGTTTTGGGGTGATAGATGAGACGTGGAGAACATGGGAATGACAATACACCAATAAAGTCAGGAAACTTCCACGACTGCTGTAAGCAACAGTGTTGGACAATTGTTATATTGGACATCGATTTTTTTCTTGAATTTTTAGAACTTTTCAGCACATACGAAAAAGTGACATGTACATAGAAACACAGAGGTCGATTTTTCACTAAACTTAGTTTTGTTTTTCTTCTGTTAAACGTATTCTCACAAACAATTTTACTTAGTTACTAAGTATAGGCTTAGCGACTAATATGTTCACTACATATCTTTAGATATCTAAAACACATTTACGAATAATAGTAGAGAAAATTACTAACTAGGTAACTTTTTAAAAAAAACAAACTCGGTGTATTTTTTGTCTTGTTTAGCTTCAAAATTTGTCACACGAGGAAGAAATTTTAATCGAAAAAATTGTGCTTCCAGTTGTTGCTTTTGTCATAGATAATTCTAGATTTCAGTAATAAAGTAGTCTTTCTCACATGATCAACGTTTTATTGTGTTTCCAGGTTACTGTGATTTTTTTTCTTGTTAACACGCATACAACAAAGGCAGCTTATATGATCTAATCTTTAGATGGTATTTCCAAAATAATAGGAAATTGAAAAATATTTTGTCAAAGAAATTCATTTCTAAAACAGCAACTAAACTTGCTATATGATATCGGATTAGATACTATGCTATTGTTTTATGAATAGAAAAATAACGGGTATCTTCTTTATTTAGAGGGTGTTTAAAATAATGGTTGCTCATTGTAGTTGTAATTATTCCTACCAGATGGCGAGACTAGTTTTTACAGCCTAATTTTCGAAAAATATACGTATACAAATCTGAAATTATACTTTATAAGTTTGCATTATAATTTAAATTTTAATCTGATGTTTATAATTTAAAATGAATAATAACTGACTTTAATCTAAGTCAAATCAATGACTTTGCTCGTCTGCACTGAGAATAAAACCATAACAATTTAATTTCATATTCTTCGACTTACAATTCGCATAAAACTGTTCATAGGCTCTTCACAACGTTTCCTGTTTTTCCTCGTTTGTTTCGTTGTTAAGTGCAAAGTTATACAATGAGCTATTTGGGTTGTGCCCACCACGGGTTTCTAAATCCGTTTTTTAGAGTAAGAAGCCTTCAAACTTACTGCTGAGCTATTGAGTGGTAAATAACATTTTCCCCGAATAACTTAACATATAACTTGAGCGTGCATAAAATATTCAGGATATCTAGACATTGATTTTCAGGGAGTACAACTTCAGATAATACATGAGGATATATTCATTCACAAGCACTTGAAAGCCAAACATTGCATATTGACTAGTGCGTCGCGACTACGAATTTGAGGATCTATGTTCGCATACCGTTCCAGTAAAAACGTTTTTAGTATTCTGGAATTGTATGTGCACAATAAGAATAACTGTCAAATCCCAATATTCGGTCAGACAAGAGTAGACCAAGAGCTGGGGGAGGGTACGGTGGAGTAAGTGTTTTCTCTCCTATCTATCAGCTTAAAATTAGGAACGCCTATGCCCAGATAGTCTTTTGTGTAGTTTTGCGTGAAAAGTCTAAAATAAATAAACAAATGCAAATTCTCGTTTTCTTGTCGCGAATCAGAAAAGATAAAAAAGAGACTCTTATATAATCTAACTACAACAGCATTTTGTTGAAACTATAAAATAAAATCGTTCCAGGGTTTTTACCATAAAAACGGATAGCTCTGATATTCCCCCTACACCTTTATGCTTAGTTCTCCCTGGCGATTCGGCGGTATACTTGACGACTTATAACGCTAAAATTCGGAGTTTAATTCTGCAGGCAAAGACGATTCATTATGCAGATTTGTGTACAAAACCAACGCAATGCATGCAACATTTACATAACTTATATACATGCGCTGCGGATGAAAGTAATTACAAAAGAACAAAGTAATTTCTTGTTGTATGGTATTCTTGTGCTTACAACTTTGCTTGCGGTTAAGGTAAACATTGACAGATCAGCATTTCAGTATATGCAATACCAAGGTTGATTATAGAAAAAGCTTTTTGTACTTTTAATATCTCCCTTAGGGAGGAAGGGTTTTATCTTTATTATCTTTTCCTCAAAACCCACAAATGACTTCAAGGATGTTACAAAAGTACAAGTGTTTCCTAATGACTAGTTTTTTTTTAGTTTTTTTTTACATCTTGTATCATAATATTTAGTTTCTATGACAACAACTTATTAATTAATAACTAACATACGTTTTTCTCATTATTCACAAACTTCTTCTATTTCTTGTCATTTTTCCTGCTGTAAGCTGAAACAAAATATGAAGAACATATTTTCACGATTGTGATTTGTTTGTGTGTTTTTAAAAAGTGCCCTACTACGTGTAGCTAATGTATACTATGTATGTAAGTGTGTGAATAATCTTTAAACACGATAGTGCTTTCTACCCCTAATCTATAGTCAAACTGCATCAGGTTATGTTACATCTCCCAAACAAAGAACAACAAAAACTAGAACTTTAACATTTGGGAAATTAAGGGACAAGTCCTTTCTTGTGACATGGGAAAAGTTTAACGGCTAGATAGTTTGGGGTATTAGTTTATAAACCCTATTGTGCATTTGGTAATATCCCCTGGTGGAACAGCAGTAAGTTTACGGATTTACAACGCTACAATCCAGGGTTCGAGTTCTGCTGTGGACATAACAGTTGGCATAATGTGGTTTTGCTCTAAAACAAACCAACAAAGCTTTAATAATACCTGTTGTTTTGCTTTGTTTCATAGGACACAGTTCCCAACCTCTCGATTTGCTAGTAGTTGCATTAGTCTCAGTTGAGAACGTGGATTTGACATGTGTTAATGGTTTACTCATATACAATGCAAGGTTTAGAGGGTAGGCCATTTTACTACTACTACTACTACTACTACGCGCTACGTGATTCAAACGTGCTCTGCATATAACCTTATTATTATAGCGTATCTAGCGCGAGACAAGTACATTATAATACTATTAATTTGTTGCAACTTTCTTTTTCCTTTAAATAAACAAACATAAATATGTAATAGAGCCTAATATAAAGTAAGTTTTGTGAATGCATTGCTTTTACTAAGGCAATAGTAAGATGTGTTTTTTTTTTCGTTTATCTAATACACAATGGCTGACAATTTCAACAGAGATTGGCATATTTTCAGCTTATTCGAGACGAGTGTTGTAACGAGCGAATTGTGAAAAAAAAAATAAAACAACAAACTCTGCGTCATCATCGAAATTCTTTTTAATAACACCGAATATGGAGTTTTGGTGTTCTTCACTAGGTTTCTATTTATTTCATTATTTTTTTTCAAAAATCACGAAGAACCAAACGATGCTTCAAAGTTGACGTCATTTTGTAACCAAGAGGTAAAACTGCCTATAATTCTTATATTCTTTTACAAGTTATGAATGCTACAGCCTTTCATGTGTTGGAAACGCGCCGTGATTTTTCCAGGCCAACTGACTTTGGAATTAAGTGCAGATTGAAAATTTGATTCAAATACAGGTTCATTTCTGCCAGTTTAACCATGAATCACACACTATACTTTTCAAGCTTTGAATCAATGGGCATTTTGATGTGAAATTTCAGGGTGTATTTGAATAAAAATTACATAGTTGTATGTACGAATAACGTACTTCAATAAACATAATTCAATAGAATGAACGTAAAATTGAAATACCAGCAATACAATTCAAGCCTTACTAGTGGAACCTGATAACTAAGTCAGTGAGCTATACAAGTTCTCCAACTAAAATTTCTATCTTACTCTCTTTTTATCTATCCATCTATCTTTGTTGCAAAGGAAATGGTGATGAAAACAGTATCGGCTGTACTTATCACAGCACAGATCTGTAAAATAATTCACTTATTGTATATTTATGTTAAAGATTTATTTTATTTTTATCACCAGAAGTGAAATTGAAAAGAAAACCTGTGACGTAGAACCCTAATACATTCTTTGATTGGCTGTACCCTCTGCTGTGGACTGCAGTTTCTCAGTTCAAGGCTCATCAGCACAACTTGGGTCAGCAAACCAAAGAAATACTATTAGGCCTTTTATTATTGTGAAGTGTATCTAATATCTATGTGGTTTTGAGTCAGTTTTTCTTCACCATCAAGGTTTACAATAGTACCGGCGGTATGAGGTTGACGGTACCGGTACTCGAGTATCTCTAATTATGTCACATGAGCAATTAGAAATTCATCAATTCTTCCCAGTGTGTTCTCGTGAGAACATTTTTTTTTTCACATCAAACCAAATTGTCAATTATCTGTAGGTCCACGTAGTATGACTATGGTAATGAATCAATTGAAATCTAGGCTTTCTATTGGTTATAATTGTAATGGGGTCGGCTTCAGAAAAATCTATTAGTAAATTGTAAATTAGAGCATGTCAGAGGTAGGCGTGGAAAGTGGTTTCTGAATTTTCATTGATTGCTCTTTAGCCCAATAAGACTGAAGAATATAAAAATATAGCTTCAGAATATGGATGACTAAATTATAGAGAATATTTTACGTTACATTTCTTAGTTTTCAAGGGGGTTGGACAAAAAAAAGTCCAGAAGACGAGACGCTCAAGAACAAATATCCAAATTCTCAAACTAGGGGAATTTGAGGTTGTTTTTAAATATTCCTTATAAAATGGCCTCCAGTGGCACATCGGCATGTCTGTGGACTTACAATGCTAGAATCCGGGTTTCGATACCCGTGGTGGGAAGAGCAAGATAGCCCATTGTGTAACTTTTTGCTTAATTATAAACAAATCTTATAAAATTAAGAAGTTAAAACTTATATATTATCTAAAATTGATTTATTATCTATGATTTGATGTCAAGTTTGTTCGTATACCATGATAATTAAGTAGTTTAATTAAATTTTTAATGTAACTCACTAAAATGTCGTGACATGCGCAGTTTGACCTGCGCGCATGCTAAGGGTTAATCACGAACACACCTACCTAACATGCAATCAGTCACACAGGCACATTCACGTTCTCTTCCAGAGCAGTCATCAGCTTCCCATATTTCATGCTTTTGCCGATTTTCACGGTGAGGTTCGCTTATCGACTAAAGTATGAACTCAAAACTACCACATCAAATATTCATAATTCTGTGAAAAGCGAAGCTGAAATACCAGAGGAGGCATTCAGTCAAAACTCCGAAGATGGGACATGTGATAATAGATATTATTCTCAACATATGATATACTATAAACCAATACCGGTACCGACTGCAAACCTTGTGAATAATGTTATGACATTTCGTCGAATTCATTGTTCATTGGTGAAGTAAAATGGATTCATAGAATTCAGTTATTATATTCAATATAATTAAAAGTTTAACCTTTTTCCAGTAGCAGCAGTATTAATCTTACCGGATGATAGAAATGAATTAAAGAATTGGTTGGGTGTGTAAAACTCTCAAATGATCTTTTAGTCCAGATTTCACAATTGTACTACATAAGTTGTAAGTGTTAAACAACGACTCATTTTTGGATTTTTTAAATAACATTAGCGATTAAAAAGGAAATAATTTATTGCGTTTTTTAATCTCTCATTACTAAGAAGAGAGATTTAAACACAATAAACAGAGAAAAAAAGGGGCTATTATTGTTTTTCAAAGAATTAACAAACGATGGGTTAAGCGACATTGTTGCGAATATAAATAAACAAATATTAAAACGTTTATCATAGTTGTTCATGATATTAATAAATGAAAACATAAGTGCCTGTTTTCGTTGTACATTGCACTACTAATAAAATGCATAAAATACTAGAGCGTTTAATGATGTTTTTCATAATATTGGACTTATCCGTCTATATGCGTTTGAGTGAAGAAGAACCCATTTTATGGAAAATAAAATTTTGGAGACGACTTGACTGGGTAATGAAGAAAACTTTATTATAAATGTACGCCGTTTTAACAAGATTTTGT
>NW_013665842.1:620863-630989 GCF_000517525.1 Limulus polyphemus | reverse complement strand
TAAGTAAGGTAAAATTAAAGTTTGGAGACGTACTTGACGTAGGTAATAGAAAGTAAACTTTATTAATAATGTACGTACCGTTTAACAAGTATTTGTCATTCTCAGGTACTGGTACGAAACGTCATACTATTTATAATAAAGTTTTCTTCATTACCCAGTCAAGTCGTTTCCAAACTTTTATTGTCTATATGCGTTGTTCATAATACTAATAAAGAACCAGGAGTAGACTAGTTGCTAGCGTGCCACGATCCTCAATCCAAGAGATCATGATTTGCGTCCCGATGGTTCTAAAATTCTCTCTGCACTTTGTGGCTGTGAGTCAAAGAAAAATAATCGAAGACATGGTGGTGGTGGTGGATGTTGTTGACTAGCTACCTTCCCTCTAGTCAATAAGCTCAAAATCAGGGCGGTTAGGGTTTATATCCCTTGTGTAGCTTTGCGCGAAAATCCTAAAATAAATAAACAAATTCTATTAAACATATAGTAAAGCGAATGATGTTGTTTTTAATATTACTTGTAAACGAAGACTTTGTTCATAGTAGTAATAAATAAATATTAAAACGGTTACTGTTATTTTTCAAAGTACTATTAAATGAAATATTAAGAGTTTACTTTCGTTTTTCACCGGATAAAAAAAATGAATAATTAAGCATGTTGTCCATAATATTAATAATAAATAAATGAGGCCCTTATCATTTTATAACATTAGTGAATGGAACATGGAAAACATGTTTCAAGCTGTCTAATTCTCTTAACTTCTGAAAACTTCAGATTCTCTAGGGCAACTGAAACGAAATATTGTTCCAAGAGTTGTTAGCGATCGAGAGAGGATGAAAGAGAGAAAAAAGATTTACTCGTAGTTCATACAGCGTCAATAAATAATAACTGAGACTTCTTTTATTGTATTTCACATTATTTAATGAACAAATACTGAAACCTGTAGTGTTATTCTATTCACAATATCAGCGAAAGACAATTTAGGTTTCTCCCGTCTTTTTATAGTGTTAATGAACAAATACTTGATCGCCAGTTGCTGTTTTTTACATTACAGTGTATTGCGAATGAGAAATAATCATTAATGCTTTAATTATTAATATCAAACAAAGCTATGACATTCAATTTTTTAGCTTTATACTCAGTTAAGAGCATATGACTTTGAATATGCAAATCATCAAGTTACATGACAGCCACAGCCGCTATAAAGTCGTAGTGGAATGACATGTATCAGAACTACGCTTTGATATTGTTTAGCATTACTGACTTCTTGTAATACCACACGTTGAACCATTGTGTAACTCAAGTGGGTGGAGAATGAAACGGGTATTCGTGTTATGCCAAAAGAAGATATATAAATCACGTCTCGGTAGGTAGCGCCTATGGATTTATGTGTGATGGTACTGTTGAAACAGGCGCTGGAAAACCATTGTCCTCGTACACTAGAAGGATTATGGAAAGCATGAACGAAGGAGTGGCTTGAGTTAAAATTACGCTGCAGAGGTGTTGCCAACACTTATGGCCGTCAGATAGAGTAGGACCTAACGTCGTGACAAAGACTGTAACAATGAATGACGCTCCAAATTCGTTTTGATATAACGTACTCAACTTCTGCACACACATAAAGCACGTTTACAAAGTGCAAAAATGTCAGAAACTGCTGAGATATAGCGCATAGTGTTAGTCTATTTTTATTAACACAGTACTGAGTACATCATTTATAATAACAGTTAAATTACTACGAAATACGTCCGTGCATTTGATGTACTCTATTATTCTCTCGAGATTCAGAACCGTAGGAACTGAATCCAAAGGTGGCGCTGTTCCAACAAAATACCATGTTACGAGAAAACTATTATTACCTTATAATCATGACATTTATTTGCCCATTCAGGAAAAGAGTTGAGAACATGCATGTTCAGGTTAGTTTCTTACACAAGAAACACACGAAAGTTCGAAACTAGAAAAATAGATAAATAAAACAATTACACTAAACTTACACCCATTGTTTAACCCTTTCTCTTCCATGGGAATATACGTGTCTTTCTCTATATAGAACAATGCGAGTTCAGATTTTTGTCTCACCATAAAAATAGATATTCCCCATCAAACTTCATACTTTTTATGTTTCAAGTTTTATACAAGTAATGAAAAATACCAATAATTATTTTTTTTTACTGTGTGTCTAAATTTTATATTGGTACTTGGTTATATATTTATCTATAAGTGTGGCAGTGAAGATGTGACATTAAAACATATTTACATATAATGATGCAATCTACGGGTCGCAGATTCGAGTCTCCGCCTCACCAAATATGCTCACCCTTTCAGCCATGGAGGTGTTATAATGTGACGGTCAATCCCACTAGTCGTTTGCAAAATAGTAACCCAAGAGTTGGCGGTGGATGGTGATGACTAGCTGCCTTCCCTCTGGTCTTTCACTTCTAAATTAGGGACGGCTATCGCAAATAGCCCTCGTGTAGCTTTGCGCGAAATTCAAAACAAAACAAGAACAAACATAGAATGAGAAAAATATTTTTGAAATATCGATATTTTTTCAAATGTAAAAATATGTATTCATGGTCCACATCGTACGATAAATCAAGTTAAGTAAAAGTTATACTTCTGAAATGCACGCATGTATACTATTTTCCATTATAAAAAAAATATAATATTAAGCTTTCACAAGAAAATGTACCTTACAGTAAAAGCACTACAGTAACAAACTCAGTAAACGCTAAGTTTCACTTTTACATGAAATGAACTTAAGTATATAAGATAAAAAGTTGATTTTCCTCAATATACGCCCTTTGCAAACTTAGGAAAATAAAAGTTAGCGTTTTAACTTTTCACTGTTCAACTTCTTTCAATAGCTTTATCGAATTAAAGCACTACGATCTGACATTTCTCAGTATAATCAAAGTAAAAAATGAATTATTGCTTTTAAAAAATTGGTTTGCAAAATTTTTCTTATTTAAGTATAAACGGATAAACTTAATAATTAATAAGAAGTTATAAAGGTTTCTTTTTTTAAACAGGACTCGTAATTTAAGGACGAGATGCGCGCCAAACAAGGATCAAAATATATTACAATGGACATCAAACAAGGATCAAAATATATTACAACGGACAGTTGTAATATATTTTGATCCTTGTTTGATGTCCATTGTAATATATTTTGATCCTTTTTTATGTCCATTGTAATATATTTTGATCCTTGTTTGATGTCCATTGTACTATATTTTGATCCTTGTTTGATGTCCGTTGTAATATATTTTGATCCTTTTTTATGTCCATTGTAATATATTTTGATCCTTGTTTGATGTCCATTGTACTATATTTTGATCCTTGTTTGATGTCCGTTGTAATATATTTTGATCCTTGTTTGTGGACAACAAACAAGGATCAAACTATATTACAATGGACACTTTTTTACACGACTGTAAATCTTGAACAGTATAGGAAATATAAAACTAATGTTTTCTAAAGAGGGTAGACCCAGGAGGAGAGGATATTAATGTACAGTAAACGAGTACACGATGTTAGAATTGTATATGTATACAAGCACCATAATAATTGCAAAAAAATGATTCAAATAAAATCTCAATAGGGATCTCCTCAGTATAACAGCGATATTTCAAAATGACAATAGAATTTCCTTATATCTTTGTATTATGTGAAGCTTGCCGTTTGACTTTGTTATTTGGAACAGAAATATATTTAGTAGTGAATTTGTTACGCTTTTGTATAGAACAGATCTATGGGTTATTGTTTGTTTGTACTTAAGCACAAAGCTACACAGTGGGCTATCTGTGCTGTGTCCACTATGAATATCGAAACCCTGTTTTTAGCGTTGTAAGTCCGCAGACGTACCGCTGAGCCACTTGGGGGCTGTATATTTCATTTGTGACATTAAGTTGTGTGAAGGAGAATTTTATATAGCTTGTAATGTATTTCCATCAAAATATTTATCGATGTATTGGGCATGCAATAAATGTCGCGAAAACATTAATTTGTTCACCCTGCTGGTTAAATTTGTATATCAATTAAATAAGTTGACTCAACGCCATGAAAAATATTCTTATATGATTTAATTTTGCAAAATAACCTATTACTAAAATAATAATAAAAAAAAACATTACTTGTACGTTACATAATACAGGAGAGACATAATACGAGTAGATGCCCAGGTTTTGAACAATCCGTATATCGAAATGTAATTATATTTAGGGTTAATAGCGTACATTACAAACCATATATGTATTGTAGGTATGCAATCTGCGCCAAATCGTGAATTAGCAAACATTTAATGTGGTCTAGAGAATTACGTATTCAAAAATCGATACGTCATTAATTATGAGCACGTTTCACATGTCTTCTTGTGAGAACTAACGGCTGTTTAACCATGGTTTGCATCTACTGCTCACTTTGGAAAAACAATGGTCTCATTTAGTATTCGAATTTTATCAGTTGCTGTATTGTGGTTATCATTTCAATTAACATGGTTATTGTTTCTGCATACTAGTGTAACATAATTAATTACCTGGTGATGCAGTACAGGCTGTAAGGACTGTTGATATGCTGAAAATCAGGATCAGCACGTAAATTGTCCCTCACAGAGCATTATTTTCATCAGTTCAAAATATTATACAGTATATGTGATAAGAGATCAAAAGAGGATTTATGTGTGTCACTGAGGAGAGTAAATTTACGTGGGAGCTCGAAATGATTCTTTTTAAGAGTGCAACGTCAATACACGTCACAGAATAGCCTATCCAATCAGGACGATGTATTGATGAGTTAATAAAAAAAAAGTTGCACGATTTTTTTCTGGGCCCAATCAGACCAGACATTGTCCTGATGCAGGGTAATTACCAGCGTGCTGCTGGGATTGTGAGGGACTATCTTCTAAAAAAAAAATCAAAGAGGTTGTGGGTAGACTAACGAAAAAAATCTGATCATAGAACACCCTTGGAACTCCCTTGAACGTCGTTAAGCCAACAACTTTACTCACTACACTACATTAAATGGCTTAGTATTGCGCTGACAGGGAAACCAGATAGACTGCTTCATAGGGACTCATTCGACTAACCAAGCGCATGTCTTGTGTATGGAGTGTATACCAAAATTAGGAAGACCACACACGTTACTGAACATCTCTTTTTTTTTGCCAAAGATGACTCTTTCAGACTCCAACTTTGCCCAGTTTAAATTTGAGGATGTTTACATTCTACGGCGGTGTAATTAGAAGTATATTTACAAGAAAACTGATCCATTTCCTTTGTTTATTAAAGAGATTTTGCTTCTAAATTATACCACAATTTCAGCTCCATTGTTTATTTGGTTAAAAAGTAATCTAATTATAAAATATTGCCATTTTAGTTTCTTGGAGTCATTTATTTTATTCCTTATTTCATGTGATTCTTTCACAGAAATACATATGCACACACACACACACACATATATATGTGTATATATTTATTAAAATGGTTTTATTTCTTTCGAATTGAATAAGCGAAAAACAATTTTATCAAACACTCAATTGATAATACATCAAGTAGTGTCTTACTACTAGTGATTTCACAAATTTGGTTTATTATTGTCAATGTTGAATTTAATTTAACCGATGTTTCACAAGAAATCACAACAAATAATTGTTGTTGTTTTATCACAAAGCTACACAATGAGCTATCTGCACTTTGTCCCGAGGTGAATCGAATTCTTGATTTTAGCATTGTAAGTCTGTAAACTTGCCACTGACCCTCCAGGAGATATAACCAATATAACTGTTATTGATCAGTTGAAATAAATTAAAACTATTCAAAACTAATGACTGTCAAAAAAGGGGAAAAAAATCTAATGTTTTGGGCTTATAACGCTAAAATTCGGGGTTCGATCCATGTGATAGTCACAGCAAAGATAACCCATTTTGTAGCTTTACGCTTAACAACAAATGAACAAATGAGTGTGTGTTTTCTTATAGCAAAGCCACATCGAGCTCTCTGCTGTGTCCACCGAGGGAATCGAACCCCTAATTTTAGCGTTGTAAATACGAAACTTACCGATGTCCTATCGGGGGACATGAACAAACGAAGGACAAATATAAATAAATAAAACTATATATTTACTTATATACAGTTTAACCAATCGAGTACCTCCTTGTTTTATAGTTTGTTATAACCTTTTATAACGAACAACCTGGGCACTCGACCCACACAAAAAAGAAAAATACACAAACAAAACTTTTCGTAAATTTATTCATGAAAAAAATAATCAACTTCCTTTGTTATTTCAGGAAATCATTCAAGTAACAGAAGTATTGGTTGTCAGTAGTTTTAAATGAGTTTTATTTACAATTTTCAACTGTATAGTTTTCATGCTTACTACTTCGGGTATCATTAAGCATACTTTGAAAGTTACTCTGTCATTGCATACGTGAACACGTGTAAACGTGGTAGTAGCATATTTCACCGGAATTATGACGTGGATTATTTTGTATTGTTTTGATATCGAGTATTGTTTTTATTACCATAGCAACATGTCATATATATATTAATTATTCGGTAGTTCAACTTGCACAAATGTCCTTTAATATTTAGTTTCTACGTTTTAATTTGAATTTATTAATATACAGTTTATTAATTATTAACATTTGAAATACAGTTTCTGTATTCTCCTCGCCGCTATAAGTAGAGGTGGAATGAATACAGCTACTCGCACATGTTTCTTTATTTTATAACGAAAGTTCGGCCCCATTTATAAACGTTAAAACCAAATTTTTTAAGAACCAATGTGCTGTAATGTAATAAACTTCATGAAAACGGAGTATCTTTAATGCAGTGGGATTTCATCAGTTTAAAGAACATTCCGCTAACACACATTTTTATTTATTTTATGTTATCCTATACCAATTCACGTTGTGTGCTTTTGAATCTATTTACCCGCGAAATCCTCCAATAGTTTTAAAGATAGAAGTACTAAACTTGGCAGCAAGTCCTTAAACTGGTGTCAAGGAATAGGTTTCCAAGTTCGCTGAATCTCAATCTAGTATCGAATTTTGTGTTCCTGTCCCCCCTCGGGATTCTGGAACGCCATGTTTGAAACTATGTTCATACCCTCACAGACAAGTTAGCTGGACAATACGTGGCACGTGTGCTTAGTTACCACGGGCGGATTTCCAAACGGAGTTTGTTTTGGGGTATCGATCCCGCCACCCCCTCTTGGTGTAGCTATAGATGTAACTCTGGATAATGGAGGAGGTTGATTGGTACAGTGGGGTCTTTGAACGCTACAGATCTGAAGCGAGGGTATTTTAAGTTAGTTAGTATAACTACGATATCATTGTTAACAATAAAACGTGTTAAACTTTGATGGCTTTTTACAGAACTAACGTAATTGTATTGGACAAAATATATCTAGATCCAAACTACCGTTTTAACATAAAATAATATATAACTAATGCTGCTAGATAAAGTAACACCCGTTACTCATCGCATTTACAGCAAAATGACCCGAGCTGATAAAGGTTCATTTTAGTCCACACGCGTAATTGATAATATAATTTTTGTTCACACAATTAATTCTTAGAGGTCCTAGATTAATAAGCAAAACCCATATGAATAATATAAAATCATATTTACTTTGTTCACACATTTAATTCTTAGAGATCCTAGATGAATGAGCATTTTTGTTCACACAATTAATTCTTAGAGATCCTAGATGAATGAGCAAAACCCATATGAATAATATAAAATCATACAAATATGATTTTATATTATTCATATGGGTTTTGCTACCTATGCGTTTCTTATTCTTGAATTACTATAAATATGAGAAATTACAATCAAAACAAGAAGTATGACTATTCGAACTTTATGAAGAACACTTATGCTATTCATAGGGATAATAGTGCAGGCATATCAATTACTTGGGAGTAGAAAAGGTTGCGTAATGTACTACTTGTTGAAGTGAACAACAAGGCCTAATACTAATGTCTTATGACAAGTATAATCGTAATCATTCTTCTCCAGCGTAGAAGAGGTGTACACACCACAACAGGGAAGATTTTAAGTAAGAATAACAAAATTGTTGTGTTTTTACGTGTGTAACCGAAGATTCACGTGGCATATTAAGTTAAAATAGGAAAGCAATGTAAAATTCTGTATTCGTAAAAAGAAACAAAACCATTTATGTAAAGTGTTTATATATGAAGTTTTCCGTTTGTTTTTCCACAAGGTTACACAATGCATCCATCGCGAGAATCGAGCCCCGAATTTAGCGCTATAAGCCATGTACCTTACCACTGATCCATCGAGGACTGACAGTTTCAATCTCAGGAAGCTAAAAATCGAAACAAACGTAAAACAATAACTTGCAAATTATTTGATATCAATACGTAGTCAAATACATGAAGTTTTTTAGATATTATATAGTATTAAAACTTTAAAGAGTAGATGGTGTATATGTGGAGGAAAATTGAATCACTAGGAAACGTATTTGGACTGGGTTTAAAAAGAATTCTTAAGACGACACATGTAACTGATTCTTACTTTATTCGTTGCCCATAAATTCAGTTACCTGTTTAGTTGAACTAAGCTGTACTTAGAATATTAAAGAGTAGATGGTGTATATGTGGAGGAAACTTGAATCACTTGGAAACTTATTTGGACTGGGTTTAAAATGAATTCTTAAGGCGACACATGTAACTGATTCTTTCTTTATTCGTTGCCCATAAGTTCAGTTACCTGTTTAGTTGAACTAAGCTGTATTTAGAATATTAGTAGAAAGTATTACGAACTCCAATGTATATATTAAAATATTCATTTGTAGAACCGAGTTATCTGTTTTCCTCTTACTTGTGTATAAATTACACACTGATGATTACACTCTTAACCAGACCAGTATACCTTCAACTCGAGGTCTAATAGGCAACTTACAAATAGGGTTCTACTAACTGTAATTTAATGCGGATTAGAATATATCTCCAATTGTACACACTTATACAAACGGACTAGAATTTTGATATGGATGTTCTTTAACCTTACTTAGCAATACAAATATCTTATACGTATGATGCTTTATAGTTTGTTTTTTGACAGTTGTAGTTTTGATTTTACTTGGTCTTCATGTTTTACTACTTTTCATCTGCAGTATTTACCCTACTTAAATCGTGTTTTGAGGAAAAACATAAACTATTTGGTCATAAAAATACCATCTAAAACTATAGGATTTTTAGAGAGTCTACACGCCCTAAGATGTTTTAGGTTTTATTTTTTATATGAAAATTATTTTTTATCCACGATGATTTGCCGCAAAGAAGGAAGTAACTACTCGATCATTGCATTTCAACGCTAGCTATTCTTAAGAGATTTAAAATGAGTTACTTTTGTCTTCTTGTTGACAGAACTCTGCTGTCAAACAAAGAAACGCTTTAGAGTATTAAGCCTAGATATTGAAAAAAGAAACTTTTTGCGAACTTTGTTGGTCTTTTCAAGTAATTCTTTTACAGCGCGAGAGACCTGAAAAATGATGCGAAAAGCGCCAACCGATTGAAAAAACACAACTAAAGTCTTTGCAAGTTGAAACATAGAAATGATAAAACTTTAAAAACTCATCATAAAAAAATTCATTATAGCTCGACCAGTCCTATGTTTTAGAAGCGTAGATAAATAGAATGTAACACATATCTTCGATATTCTTTCCAAGCCGTTTAGGGTAAATGGTTGAAAAAAGAAAGTGTCAATTACGTTTTACGCTGTCTTCAAAGTAAAGTCTATAATAACCACTGAGCTTGAATACGTTATATTAAAACAATTTTGGAGTCTCACCACGTCGTTATGGACCATGTCGCCACGTCCACTCATGCTCTATCTGACGACAGTACATCTTTACAAGTAGCCCAGCAGCGTAGTTTTCATTACAGAAGTCTGGTAGTAAAAGCACACATCCTCTCCCTGCAAATTCCCGTAACGTATTCGGTGTAGGATGACGATGGTTTCCTAGCACCCATTCCAACAGTTCGATTGCGTAAAAATCCTTACGCGACTTGACCGGTTTATATATTTGTAGAGCCCGGCATGGCCAGGTGGATAAGGCGCTCGACTCACAATCTGAGGGTCGCGGGTTCGAATCC
>NW_013665842.1:571974-619922 GCF_000517525.1 Limulus polyphemus | reverse complement strand
CAAACAAATTATATTTGTATACAATAGCATAAATACCCGCTTCATTCTCCAGCTGCTTGACGTATATGACAGGTGAACAAATATGTCGCGGAAGCAACGAGTGTACATCTAAAACAATTCCAAGAGATCTGTAATAAATTATTAGCATGAAAAAAAAATTATCATTTATTTGGACTTAATTATTTCGGTTTTTTTTACTGTAATTTCCTGTAAACACTTCTGATGAAAGTATGGCGGTGTTTTATATTAAACTAGAAATGAAGGTATAATAAACTCTTAAATCTAATGTGATTCTTTGAACATGCAACAAACAACGATGTTTAACTATTATGCTGTAAAATCCTGTAAACCTGTTAGCATTCTATTGAATTTTGACTAATTCGTTGCCCACTCTGCGTTTCCTACAGCCATCTACAACTTTTTATCGATAAGTCATGAAAAATATATCGAAGCCAAAAGGCTTAAGAACACATAAGCAGTATTATTTCTGAAAAACCAGTTTCAAAACTTAAACTATGCTTTGGGCATTTTTTATATTATTCAAATATTCGATTTCTTGTTTTTTGAGAATCATTAAAATAATTAATTTTTCAGTTATCTAATTCAATCATTTAGTGCTTACATCTAAACGATACTCATCCAATATATATATATATATATATTACAAAATTGTTGTACTTTTCGTTTTGAGATTTCTGTCAGAAATATTGTTGGCTACACACAGTTGTAGTGGAGTAAAATGGCTTTACTTGCATATTTTGCATCAGAGTTTTAGTTTTCCTTAGCATAATTACATCATTAGTAACTTGCAAATACACCAATTATATACAGTATTAGCATGCTAGTTTCAAAAAAAAATTAAATGACAATTTTATAACAAAATAATTCCTTCTAAGATAGCCTAGAATATAATAGAAACCAATCACCAAAATCAGGTGAGTTATATGATAACCAGTCATTTATGAACATCTATACTGCACTGAGCTCCGTTTAGCAAATATTAACTACACTGTTTCCTTTTAAAGCTTATTGAAGTATGCAGTACGAGATTAAACGAACTCTCTCGGGTTAAATTATCCATGGATATAGGAGGCGCTCTTGTTCCATGAGTGTACTTCAAACTCCGCTTGCCGTATTAACAAGAAAATTCTCACTGTAGCTTTTAAAGTCAACACCCCGTGAAACACGTTGTTCAACGAATAATTAACTTAAAGTTTTGTGGTTATGGCTGGCTAGGTTTAATAAGGTAGCAACACTCAGCAATAATTGTGATGTTTTCGCATTTCACGACAAATTAACTAAAACTCACAATCAACAATGATATAAAGAAGTGTTATTATTACACTTGAACAGTTACACTCAAAGGATTAGGTAGGTATATGTGTTATGTTCAACCGATGATATAAAGAAGTGTCATTATTACACTTGAACAATTACTGTCATAGGATTAGGTAGGTATGTGTGTTATGTTCAACCGATGATATAAAGAAGTGTCATTATTATACTTGAACAATTACTGTCAAAGAATTAGGTAGGTATGTGTGTTATGTTCAACTGATGATATAAAGAAGTGTCATTATTACACTTGAACAATTACTGTCAAAGGATTAGGTAGGTATGTGTGTTATGTTCAACCGATGATATAAAGAAGTGTCGTTATTACACTTGAACAATTACTGTCAAAGGATTAGGTAGGTATGTGTGTTATGTTTAACCGATGATAAAAAGAAGTGTCATTATTATACTTGAACAATTACTGTCAAAGGATTAGGTAGGTATGTGTGTTATGTTCAACCGATGATATAAAGAAGTGTCATTATTACACTTGAACAATTACTGTCAAAGGATTAGGTAGGTACGTGTGTTATGTTCAACACAGTCTGAATTACACTATGGAGATAAAAAATCATTGATTTTATGACTACGCTATAGGACGCTTTATCTGTTTAATATTCGATTATTTTAATGTATAAGAAACGCATGCATCTCTTCTACTTCTGAAACATTTTCTAAAGTATACGTTCTGGTAATATCTTCAAGGAATTGGATGACAATAGTAGTCACGTGCTATGGATCTATTTTAATCTTCAATTTGAAGTTACATACATTTTACTCTGGTTGAAAAATAGGTAGTTAATGGAAATATAAAGAACGAACAAAGTAATTATTTCTTAAGTTGTAAAAAGGAAAACGACTAGCTTGGTATTTATTAAACAAAAGGAAATTTTAATTTTAATTCCCGTATTACCACGTTGAAATACTTTCCCCTGTTGTATCGCAAGAACGGCATGTTTTGTTTTCTCAAAACGTTACCGACATCTGTGAATGGTTCGAGTATCATTTTGTTTAATGGTAAAGAGATTAGTTGTGAAAATCCGCCAAAATATTTACAGTTTCTAATTAATCATAATGCATATTATTCATTAAAACCAAAATAACATCTAAGTATTAACTATTTTAGCGAACTGTAATACCATTTATAAAGCTATAAACTCTACTAAATAAATGACAGCAGGATAAATAATAACCTAAGATGACAGTTTCACAATCTAAACGTTGTTGCAGAGCTCCACTGTGTCCCTACAAAATTCATTCTTAAACTTGTATCTTAATTTAAGTCTTTGATTTAAATAAAAGATAGTGTTGGAAATTACAATGCTGGACGAAATACGGAAATCTTGACTTAAAAAAAGGAGTACATTTTTATGCCTTAATTCTAGTTGCTTATGATATTTAGAACCTTGCTCTAGAATTGTAGTTTAGCTTTCAGACTAACATTGTTTTAAGATGTCATCTACTTAAAACGTAGACATATTTCTACCTTGTTCTTCATTTATCCATCACTGGTATAATGTCCACAACAGAGAAATACTTAAGTTATACATAAATTATTACTTGTAACGTGTACAATCGAGTTTTTCAATCGAAACACCAAAGGCAGCGTAATTATCCATCACTAATTCTAACTTAAACAAAAAATAAGAAAAAAAGCATTGAATAATTCCAATTTTAAAAGACGAATACGAAACTCTTTCACTTTTAGAAGAAGTCAACATGTCAAGTAGAAAAGGAGGAGAGATAGAATTTAACTGCAATTTATCTAAATAATCACTTTCAGCTGTTATAACAGTTTAGAACGATTCTGTAGTTTCCCCATGCAGCTTCTTCATTTTTTTTCTTCTGTGAAACCGTAGTAGCCAAGATCACATATAAATGTTATAACAAACGATATCAGTTACGACAAACTGATATTTTTAGGGTAAATTAATAATTGATTAAGAAGTTTATTTATTATTCTAAGGACAAATACACATAATGTATACTGTTTAGCTAACACCTATATTTGAGCTTCTTAGAAGGTGGGCGTAACAGTCACAGAAAGAATTCCAAATGACAAACACGTGACTAACCCTAGAACTCAGTAAGAATTGTGTGGTATTTCAATAAGCCTAGCTGATTTTGTTGTTAGAATTCTTTATTAGTTCTATATAGAAATCTACACGAAAAAGGTGATTTCATAAATATTTGGGAGATATCTGGAGTTGTGTTAAACAAGTGCTGGAAAGCTTTACCTATAAATATTAAGGTACACATTTCAGATTTTTCTCTAGCTAATATTTCCCCCATTTAAACCGTTACGACCATAATAGCCCACAAAATATCTCCAATGATCGTCAGCTATGATACTTGAATAAATTTTAAATGAAAGGAAAACAACCAACCTTGTAACTATTGTTACACTTAAAATATCATACAACAAGTGCTTTATTTAGTCTAATTTCTCGTGGATATTAAAAAATCGTCCAAGATTTTTGTATTCAAGAATTATCTTGAAAAGGCACGTGCAAAAAGTATAATTTATAAGTCCTGATTCGTGATTAGTGATTGTGTACACTGAGGCATTATTACGAAACATACAAAAATACTGAAAAAGTCGGTTAATCTTATAAAACGTCTCTACAAAACTCACTTCGGGTTAGCCAGTACGTTTTCAATACTTACATTTTAAAAGATGAGAACAAACGCTAAAATAAAATATCCTGACCCGCGTTCGTAGTGTGAATCCCTGAAAACCACACTGAGATAATATTGTTCACACAGTTCAATCATATGAGCACTACTCCACAGGAAGGACGTTCTATGTTTTACCACAGTAAAATGACCTAAACTTGACACATAAAGTAAAATGATCTCAGCTTTTCTTTGCAGTTTTCTAAGAGGAGTCTCGTTCTAGAGTAAAGTGACTTCAGTTAGAACCCGCAACAAAAGATCTCAGCTATTCCACAACCATATGACTTCTTCCATGTTCTACATAAGGGCAAATTAAACCAGGACCAACAATAAGAGATCTAAGCTTTTCCTAACCATATGGCTTTATCCATGTTTTACGTTAAAGCAGCTTAAGCCAGAACCCACATTAAAAGATCCGAGCTTTTCCACAACCATATGGCTTCATCCATGTTCTACATTAGGGCAAATTAAACCAGGACCAACAATAATAGATCTAAGCTTTTCCCAACCATATGGCTTCATCCATGTTTTACGTTAAAGCAGCTTAAGCCAGAACCCGCAACAAAAGATCCGAGCTTTTCCACAACCACATGGCTTTCTTCTATGTTCTATATTAGACGAACGTAAGGCAGAACTTACACAAAGAGGTGTGAGCTTTTCCACAATCGTATGATGACTTTTGTTAGGATTCATAACGAGAGGCCAGAGTCCTTCTCCATAATAACATGACCTGTTTTACAGTAAAGTGACTTATGTTAGGAGGGATAACGACAAAAGACTTGAATATTCCTCCACAGTAATATGATTTTAACTACCTTCTGCAGTTTCTTGACAGGAGGTTCGATCCACAGTAAGATGAGATGAACACTCTTCACATTAATAAGACTTTAACCATACGCTACAGTAAAGTAATGAGAGACTTTATCCACGGAAAGATTATATGAACACTCTTCATATTAATAAGACTTTAATCATTCACTACAGTAAGGGTGATTGGAAGCTTGATCGACAGTAAGATGACATGAACACTCCTTCACATTAATATGGCTTTAACCATACGCTACAATAATATAATGGGAGCCTTGATCCACAGTAAGATGACATGAACACTCTTCTCATTACTATGGCTTTAGCCATAGACTACAATAAGGTGACTGGAACCTTGACCCACAGTAAGATGACATGAACACTCTTCACATTACTATGGCTTTAATCATACGTTACAGTAATATATTGGAAGCCTTGATCCACAGTAAGATAATATCATCGCTTCTGCACATTGATATTCTCGAATTTTTCTTTACGCCGATATTACCTAAACAGTGTTACACATTATGTTGACCTGACAAGAGATAATAGGAAGATCATCTGAGCAATGGTCATCACTGTAAGTTGATTTAAGTTTTGGTGTCAGCATTTATAAGAGAAGATTTCCTCAAACACAAGAGAATTCAATAAATATCTTCAAGTGTTTTAAACTGGAGTATACCTCCTATATTCTCTCACTGGGTAAACCTGTGTATAGAAATAAAATATATATTAATAATAGTGTAAGGCATAACAAATACGGTTATGAATATTATAGAAATACAAAAATTACTGCCATTGGACTATCAGCTACCAATATAAAGAAAAAATATTTCCCTACACTTACCAATTCAAGGTTCATTCATCTTATATTGTTTGAGAAATATAACTACTACTGAAATAATAGTTCGTGTGTTTCACAATCGGTAATATTGAGTAAGACGGTTGTAACGTGTATTGGTAGAATATAGCATAAGTTTGAACGATTATGAACAAAATCGTATCCTTTATTACAGTTTAACACATCTAAATGTACGTAAGATATTATGTTCATCCTTTATCAATCGTTTTACTGTTTGTTCCAGTTTCAAACAATTAAAACAATCAAAGGTACTTTTGACTAAACACGCTACATTTAGATTCCATACGTAAAGGATATGCAATTTAAGAGGTCGTAAATGTTTTGGATAACTATCAACCATCTGCCTATTTCACCTACTTTTCATTTTCTATGAAGAACAATCCGTCATGACAAAGGTAATACAAAGTGAATAAGAAAACGCGAACTTTTAACATGGGGGTGTGAAGACACTTAAAATAAAAATTGTGTAACACAGCAAATAAAAATATTTTGAGACAATATATGTAAATTAGGCTTGCTATAAATTAGACATGATGCAATACGAACTTTTTACACTTCAGTTATGTTGTCATCTAGTTCACACCGAACAGTTGTAGTTCCAGTAACTAATGATATATATATATCAGTTATGGTTCAAGCAACTAAAGATATAGATATGCTTTCTATTACTATTATGTCTGTTTTATGATGTTGGGCGAAAGGCCTCGTTGGAACTAGATATAGCAAGTATAGTTTGATTGATATATTAGTACTTTCTCCTTACTTTCACTCTTGAGTTCTTATTATTAGCCATCGTACCCCCCCCCTCCCTCACCCCCTCCTTTCCAGTAATGTACTTTTTTTCACTGCTACTGTGTTATACAGGAAAATAAGTTCTACAGGGGCAATTTTGTGTTATATGTAAATAATCATTAGCTGATCTAATTGCTATTTATCATACAAAAGGTGAGTTGAATATTAAAATTTTAGGACATATTTTAACTTTTCTTTCACTTTCTTTTATCTTACTTTATAAATGAAAAGTACTACGAAATATATAGAGCACGAGAGTTTCAAAAGAGTTTGCGTGATTGATAATTTTCAAAGCAAGTTGTTAATCTTAAAAACTAAAACGATCGAAGCAGCATAAACTAATTACATGTGACTACAATTTCTTTCAGATAAGATACAGAAAGTAAAAATAAAATATTTTTGCAAGATTTAATACGTTCAGTTAACGTTGTAGACTGATAAAAAAAAATAACGACACACATTATAACTAGATGGCGCTGAGTCATTTTAACATGATTAATAACGTAGATTAAAAAAAAGTGTTCTTATCCTTGTAGAAGATGAAAATACATTTTATATACTGTGGCAGATAAGTCAAACGTTTCATTCAGAGGGGTTATTACAACATTTTAAAGTTTAAATAAAATGCTACACTTACTTGCAAGCAACGATGAGACGGGTTTGAGACAGTTAACAGCTCGTGCTTAGCCTGAACATCATTTTCTAGGTCTTTCCAGCCAGCATCACCAATGTAGCTTAATCCTGAACGTTCATCTTGGCAGTGACCAAGCGATGAACTCGTCCACCCCTTAGCTTCCTGGAAGCTGGTTTGTGGTTGGCAAAATTCGTATTGGTCATCTGGCTAGAATTGGAATTTTATTTTTGAAGTGTAGTGAAATGGATTTTACATGTCGTTTTGCTACATCGTGTAGTTTTTCTTATATGCAAAAAACAGATGTGTGGTCCTTTCTAAAAGTTATAGTTTTTATTAAATATCCATATACAACTAGTAATTTTTGAAGGAAAAAAATAAGTTCTAAAATAATAACGTCACAATAAGATTAATAACATTCGATCCACACATCAGGCTCGTAGGCATAAGACGGTAAATACCATAAATATAATGTCGTTATCTTTCATAAACATGGAGAGAGTTATATCAAATCTTACCTGTGTTGTGCTTTTAAACAAAAAAAATGAATTCTTATATGTAGAAAATTTATTATAAAAAGTAGCTTTACGTTAAATTGCAGGGACTCGGTCTGAGTGACAGTTTTTGGCTTAAAGAAAAGGCGGTCCATATGTCTTGATGTGCCACCTTTATTCGTTCTTTTTTGGACTGGTAGAAACGTAGAAACTGAAAGAATCAGACAGAAACAGAAGTAATATAAGAATGGTTCTTCTCTTTCTTTGATTTCTGTATTTTAGATATTTTTATACTTGAGTGTTTTAAAAGTCAGTTCACGATAGCTGAGCTAAAACCTAGTTTGTTTGTTTTTCAGTGGTAATAGAATTTCATACAAAGAACGTATATGCTAACCAAGTGCTATCTAGGGTTTAATTGCGCGAACTTTCTTATATACGCTGTTATAGTCTTAAAAATAGTAAAAATAAGAAAAAAGAGAATGGATTTCAATACACAATTTTTAAATAATATGAAGGGACTAATATAATCACTTTGCTCACGTACCTCCCAAATTTTAGTCTCGTCTATTAATAGAGATTTTGTTTTCTCAAAATAATTGATGTTTTGAACATTAAGAACTAATAAGCAAACTTAAGTTCGTAGATATTTAGACGTATAGCGCTGTAATACTTATTTGTTTGTTTTGAAGTTAAGCACAAAGCTACACAATGGGCTATCTGTGCTCTGCTCACCACAGGTATCGAAACCGGTTTCTAGCGTTGTAAGTCCGCAGACATACCGCTGTGCCCCGCCCTGGGGACATAAGTATCTAATTACGGCTTGTTTTCAATGAAACAGCTGATTAGTTATGTTTCAGCTAAAGAAAACAATAAGTTAGGCCTACTGTGGCCTGGTGGACCTTAGGGCGTTCGACTCGCAATTTGCGGGCCGCGGGTTCGAATCCCATTACAAAGCATCCTCGCCCTTTCAGCCGTGGGGAGTTATAATGTGACGGTCAGTCCAATTAGTCATTGGTAGAAAGAATAGCCCATGAGTTGGCGGTGGGTAGTAGTGTTGGCTAACTGCCTTCCCTCTAGTCTTTCACTCCAAAGCTGGGAACGACTAGCGCGCATAACTCTCGAGTAGCTATGCGCGAAATTCAGCAAGCAATCAAACACAAATATATAAACACGGCTTGTTTTAAAACAGTTGGCCAGTATGTTTAGGAGGAAAGGCACTCGTTTATATAACATATAAGCTAAACGGCAAGGTCAGCAATCCCGTTGTTCAGGGGTAAAGAAACCAGTCACCAGCACCCACTGCTTACTCTTCTACTCATTAAAATATATTGGAATAGACTATTACTTTTGTAGCACGCCTACAGCTGAAAATATGGATTCAGTGGCAATGTTGCAACTCGAGCCTTGGATCTTTCGAACCATAGCTCGCCACGCTAACCATAGAATCACGTTCATCTCCTTTTGCAGAAGTATCAATTCTTTGTAGAAAAATAAATGTTATTTTTCTATCACTACATATATTTTGTCATTAGTATGTTTACATTCTATTACGTAACAATAAACATAATATTTCTTAGTCTGAAAGAATGTTATAATACAAGGAGAAGATAACTACATATTGAAAATTCCTTTTTTTCTTGTCTTCGGTTTCAAACCGAGCAAAATTTGCTGAAAGACGAGTTATATGACAAACAAAAACAACAATAATAGATCAGGAAATATAAACAACCATAATCAAAATCTTATGGGTTATCAAACAGAATTGGCAAAAGCTATATGCTTTGCGCATGCGTCCTTTTTGGCTGGAAGGCTTGAATATTTGAGTATTAGTTTTTTGTGCTGTTTATGCCAGAAGACAGAAACCTATGATGACAAAGAAACACGTGTTTGATCTTTCCGTTTTACCCAATAATGCACGAAGATAAATGTTCTTCGAAAAGTCGGCAAATAATTCAAAAAGATACATAACCGAGAAATTCTGGCGACTCTTTTTTTCTCTCTCTCTCTTTCTCTTCATTTTACCTATAAAATAAACGTAAATCTCCGTTTTTTTAAGTGACCAATTTTTCATCTAAGAAAATCACTCTGTTGTCCAAACCTTTATAGTTAAAAGAAAAAGGCAAACTTTATTGATATGATTCATTTTCTTAAGCGTTCTTGTCTGGGTAAAAAGCGGCAGTCGGTGTATGTCTATATCTTTATATATATATATATATCATCCAATAGGATGGAAACTCGTAAGTCTTTTTGTCAGATTTTTAACGTATTAAGCCATGTATATCAAGAGAGAAATCTCAGAACAGCGCACAGTCATTTGATGCAATCAGGTGTAATAGACGCTAATATATTATCGGGAAAAGAAAGAACAGAGACTATTGGGAAGCTAGGGGGGCTTTTGTCTAGCTTAAAGATCAATGTTCGATCAATCATAGTTCGTTTTTGATTGTCATCAGATATGGATCTCTAGTGTGTCCACAGAAAGTCACGTGGGTTTTTCTTCATATTTACTGATAACAGTGAATGTGAGAATACAAAAAGTGCTCAAGGAAAATTTATACTTCTTAGTTGAGCATAAACTGTTTGTATGTTTCGTGCAAACCTACTCGGAGGTTATCTGGCTAGTTTTCCCTAATTTTGAAGCGATAAGCTAGAGAGAAGACAATCAGTCAACACCATACACTGCTCTTGTCGGGCGGAACAGTGGGATTTAACCATCACTCTTATAACACGAATCTAAAATGCAGAGCGCGATTTTTTAGGTGGTAAAGAGACGCGAACCACAGACCCTTAACTCCATAGTCCAGCGTGCTCACCACTGGGCAGCGTTGGGACCCATGCATATGAGAGATATCCTCAAGTATTTTGTAATTGTGTTTAAGAGCGGGAAGATCTTGTATTTCATTACGATAACAAACTTTATGTTCTTTCAACTGTACTTTGGAAGTTACAATTTAGTTTTTTTGTTATATTTTATGGTTGATGGTTGATATATTTGAAGTAGTGCTTTTTAGTTTTCAAAATCTTACTGTGAGATTTTACATAACCTTAAAATAAGAGCAAAAAATTAGCTCTGACACTTTCACTGTATGTTCTTGTCACATACATGTTCGATTCACACTTCTACTTATTAATACCTCTGAAAAAGAGTATGTTTACTAATCGCTTGAAACGAGACTTCTTCTTCATGTTTGGAAATAATGCATCTTTTAATCGCATGAAAGAAAATTTATTCTTTTTCGGATATGGGGAAATAGTAGATCTTTTAATGGCATGAAAAGAATCTCTTAATCATTGTTTCTGGAAATACTACATCTTCTAATGAAACAAGTATCTTCATCATTGTATTTAAAACCACTCCTTTTTCTAATTCTACGAAACGAAATTTCTCTTTCTTCGTGTTTGGAAATGCTACATGTTCTAACCCCATAAACGATAGTTGTCTTCCTTTATATATAGAAATTTCATATATTCTAATCCCGCAAAACCTTTTTTTTTAATTCCATTTTCGTGTCTGAAACGGCCACATGTTATACATTATTGTAACTTGTCACACTGAGTGAGCATCTATGTCTAGAAATGTCTAGTTTTCACATGCTTCCTCCGATGTTTGGTTATGCTTCTCAGGAAAACTACTGTTTGTCATCTATCTCATTTATATTTTACATTGGCTCGTAAAAACAAAACGATAGGATCGAGGGACAATATAATAATTTCAAGATTTCCGCAGTTTGTTTTCTTAAATATTTAGGGTAAACTTCTCACAGGTTGCTAATTCATATACCCCATACATTGTTACTATTTTCAAAATCATGTTTCATTTTGGTTACTTGTCTTTTTGAATATCTCACGATCAAATGCTAAGGTTATGTTTCAATTGAGTAATTTTAGTATTATATTTTCGGGTCAGGGCGTAACCTAGTGGTTATCATGCCAGTTTGTGGATTAAAATATCTAAGATTCGATTCGAAATAAGCCTGTAACTTAATGTCCCGGATCTTATCTTTTAATTCATGTGTCGGATAACGTGCAGCTAAATTGAAAACGCCAAATACCGATCTTGGACTATTCTGACAGTTTTTGTTTTTTACTTACAATACTCTCAGTTAATTTCGCTAACTTAATTTCTACTCAGCAACATCAAAGACCCGTATATACACCCAATGTTTCAATGCCGAAAGAAACAAAGTAAGGTATGGCTATTTCTGTATTAATCACGTGCAGTTAAGTACCTGATTATATTCTCCAGGATCAGCACGAAAGGAACTTGCCAATTGGTTTGTTTATTTTATCTTTGACTAGATATTAAGGTGTAATAATTTAATATTGAACGACTCTTACAATATTAGGGTAACATATAGCGTTCGCCCATCGCTACCATACAGATCTTTTACAGTAGCTAATCAAAAGATTCACAAATGAATGTATAGTTTCTATAAATAGATTATACTTTATGATCTAACACTTAGAGATGGTATTGAAACTATAATACTACTTTATTTGTTCACATCTTGACGCTTATCATTTCACAGTCTGGAGTTTACGGCTCAAAACATCTTTTCAGAAAGATTTTTTGCACCAAGTATTATATAAATTACTCTACGAAGTAGATGAAAGCTAATAGCCATAGAAACTGATTTAGAATATATGGGAAACTGAAAATATTTATTCTAATTAAACTATTTGTTTATTTATCCTAAATAAACTATTTTCTATTTATCCTAATTAAACTATTTTTATTTATTCTAATTAAACTTTATTTTATTTATCTTCATTGAATTATATTTTATTTATCCTAATTAAACTCATTCTTATTTATCCTAATTAAATTATTTTTAATTTATTCTAATTAAACTCTTTATTTATCCTAATTAAACTCATTTTTAGTTATCCTGATTAAACTAATTTTTATTTATTCTGATTAAACACTTTTGTATTTATCCTAATTAAACTTCTTTTTATTTATCCTGATTAAACACTTTTGTATTTATCCTGATTAAACACATTTGCATTTATCCTGATTAAACAATTTTGTATTTATACTAATTAAACTCTTTATTTATCCTAATTAAACTCTTTTTTATTTATCCTAAGTAAATTCCTTTTTATTTATCCTAATTAAACTCCTTTTTATTTATCTTAATTAAACTCTTTATTTACCCTAATTAAAATCTTTATTTATCCTAATTAAACTCCTTTTTATTTATCCTAATTAAACTCCTTTTTATTTATCCTAATTAAATTCCTTTCTATTTATCCTAATTAAATTATTTATTTACCCTAATTAAACTCTTTACTTATCCTAATTAAATTCCTTTTTATTTATCCTAATTAAACTCCTTTTTATTTATCCTAATTAAATTCCTTTTTATTTATCCTAATTAAACTCCTTTTTATTTATCCTAATTAAACTCTTTTTTTATTTATCCTAATTAAACTCTTTGAGAACATAAAGAAGGTTCTTATTATTCATCATATATATATATATGTATTTTCTAACCAACTGAAGATAATACTTTGGGAATAAACCATTAATATAATTTTGCATGAAAATCAATTTAAGAGTAGATATTGTTGATTCGTTAATGAAATCGATACAGTACATGGCAAATGGCGTTCTCGGATGAGGCACATTTATACTACTAACATACTAGTACATTATCATTTAAGTTTTAGTATGCCTATATAATCAGAAATCAATCCAAAATAGTTAATTTGCTGCTTTGATGCCATTAAGCAGTTAAATAAAAATATTAATGGTACTAGTATTAGTATTTTTTTCCTGAAGGTTGGATGGCTATTTACAGTTTTGTAGTTCAAAATTTAAGATTTTTCAGAAACCTCCTTCAAATCACGTTGCTGGATTAGACTTACAAGAAATAAATAATACAAAATGGCTGTATAGGATGTGCGGAAAGGTTTTTAACAGTCTATAAGTCGCTGTGTAGAAAACCTAGACTGATTCAGTGAAGTATCTTGCTTTTATAACATTCTTTTGGTAGTATATTAAAATACAACAATATTGAATAGTTGCTATGACTAAAAACATAGACTGTGATTTCGTCCTTTAGAAGTCAAGGTTCTGTTATAAACAGAATCGACATACCACAATGTTACTTGGAGTTAACGTTATAGGTCAAGGCTCTGTTATAAGACGTAACACAATTCTACCACATAGGTGGTATAATTTTGTTTTGTTTCAGAAAATAATCCTATCTCTAAACCAAAGATTCAAGGTTGCTACTACAGCACTGATCTTAGAACTACTTACTGTCTTTAAACTATCTTGCAACTAGGCCCTTCCGCTAAATGTATTCCAAATACAGTAACCAATTTTTATAAGCTCACACGGATACAGACAAAATTCTGGATAAATCAACTCAAGCGCCGCCTCCGGAGACGGAGTAAAAGTAAACTTTAGTCACCTTATCGAAGCACTGTCATGAGATCTTTTTTTCGAACCGCAGACTTAAAAAGAAGACATTAGCAAAAACAAATGTAACTCTCTATATTATCACTCTGAAAATAAATTTCGGTTTTCATTTCCTCTTTTATAATATCAGTTATTTGAAAATGGCGGTTTCTGTATTGATATGGGATGGTAGTACATATAGAATATTCCATTACGTCTATATATACATATACATAAAATATTTAAACACCTGTTATTTAAAAGACCCCTGAATTATAACCTATAAATAGACAAGTACATTTCGTTTTATATTACTTTATTTGTGAATCAGTGGAAAATAAATGATTTTTTTTTACTTTGATAATTAACTCACATACGTTTAGATAAGTAATTGATCTGTTAAGAAAGTTTGCGTTATTGTTTAGCTTTGGTCTACAGTAGATTAGCTTCGTAATTAATATCATTGTTTAGCTTTGGTCCACAGTAGATTAGCTTCGTAATTAATATTTGCGCACCTGTCCTTTAATGAAATAAACCAATTCTTTGTTGTGATCTTCTGTCAGTTTATCTTTGGGACATTACTTGAAGAGCTTGATCTTTTAAAGTCTAATAGATAATAATGCAACCTATTTTGTTTGTATGACACGACTTCTGTAAGGATGTTATACCCTGATGATGACTCGTAATACCTTTTGTTATATCATATATTAGTTACATTTAAGTAAACACTCTGTCAATTGTATTTTTCATTCTTGTATCTTTATTTGATTTTTTCTTTACTTTCGCTCCCAGTGGTGGGCAGGGCATAGATAGCTTTTAGTCTCACGCCATCTTTTATATAAAGTGCAAGCACTAAGCCTGCCAGTTTGTAGGTAGAATACCACCTAATATCTTCAGGGTGACATGAAACAGGAGTTGTCTCTGAAAATTCTTCAATACAGACTTTGTTATAAATAAATCTCAATATGTAGTTTTTTTCTTTCGTAAGAAGCGTGTTCTGGAAGCAGTGGAACACGACTCTGTGACCTATTTTATAAAAGTATTTTGTTTTGCAAATTGCCCATACTAGTTAGTGTATAACAATGCACTTCTAACGTTTCAGAATACTTGTTATTCGTTTATTTACTTAAATTTAAAGAAAACACACATATATGTTTATATATAAATATATGAAATTCACTTCATGCTGTTTTGTTGTATAACATTTGTTTCTGAAATATTGATATTACGGTTCTGAATCTAAAGCCAGAAAATACCTTGCAGTTATGTTGTTAAATTAATAATTACTCCTAAAGGTAGAAGGTTTTTGATTTATATAGTACTCTCTTGAAATTTACACATATATAAACGATAGGTAGATTGAAAGCGCATGATTTAATGGTGCAGGATTTGACACAGCTTGAAACTTAATTATTTTGAATATGCGCATTAATCCTTGGAGTGAAACAACAGCGGAATTATTAATATTAAGAGTGGGCTTACTCCCAGTCCAATTCTACACGAAGCAAACTTTTTTATGTTTTTTATTGACCAAATACTTGAACAACTGCTCATGACATGCATAATTAGTACTATTTAACTAGGCCTTCCACAGTCCTTTTTTATTTCATATAAACTGTACTCACTCGGAGAATTGTTCTGTATGGTGATGAGGTCAGGTTCACTAGAGGTCACGGCCTTGCTGATGGTGAAGTCTTGAGTCATTGAGTTAAACCTGAATTTTGTGGTTCAAATTTAGAGGTATCAGAAAAAGAAACGCTTATACAAAAATTAGGAAAAATTATAATTTTATTATACTTTATCAAAATAGTTTATGCCAGATAAACACATAACATTTTGCCTACTTTTAACATTACAGGAGTTCGTAGGAAGTACAGCAGACGTATTAATGAGGTTAAAACACTTTCATTAAGGACAAGTTCCTTTACAACAATGTTTTATAATGAAAAATGCGTATTTTAACCACAGCGAGTGATTCAACAAGCTACCAACTCACCCCCTGTAATCGCGCTTGTGTGAGATTGTAATAACACAATAAAGTAGTCTGTGTTTACTCGTACATAAGTATAATGTTTTCCTGAGCTTTAATATCTCGCCTAATTTTACTTAATTGTACTTGTTTCGTTACATATTTACAGTTTAACATCATGATCAATTTCTCTCACAAGAAAAGTCCATTTACTGTAATTAGTGTGTGTTACAATCTGAAGTCTTGATTATAAAAAAAAGCAGAGTAAGAATGCTCTGGTAACAAATTACCTTTTTTTTCCATGTTCCACATACAAAATACTCCGTGCTTTCTATCTTGAATGGAGTACAGTTATAACAATCGTTGGTTATAATGACAAAGAAATCAAAATATCCAGTTTTCAATCTTTACTATTTGAATTACAATTTGAAGTAAAATTAAACGTGCAGTTACCATGGAATTGGGTATTTAAAGATTCATTATTACTGTAGTGGTTCGTGGTAGGTTCGTGAGCTCGCTCTTGTTAACTTTATTACTATTATGATGCGAAGTAGTTTTATCTACCACAAACGAGCCAAAACCACAAATGCTAGAAAAAACGCATTTCACGGTAGGTTTGGAAACATGTCAGCTAATGCATAAAAAGTGAAGACGTTTAGATACAACGATGTTAACAATCAAACGAACCTTTTGCAATATTTCGTCTCAAGGTATAGCTTTGAATTAATCGACTTTAACTCTCATTCTCATAATATAAATTTAAATGCTGCTACTCTATAAAAGGGTTTTATTAAAACATTTAATAAGATTATTCGCACCTAAATAGTTGTCTATATAGAAACTGTACGCTAATTCTTGCTAATCGATGTTAAACTACTAAATGACAACAATGGAGTCTTCCTTTCAACAAGAATGGTCTTTTGTCTCGAAAATTATAATTTGACACTAAGATTATGTAGTCCTTAGAACCAATTCAGATCCTATGAAAATTAATTAATCAGGAGTTGGCTGAAGCTTTGAATTAATAAAACGTTTTATTCACACAGTAAAATGTACGATACGAATTTCGTGTTTCTTTTTTTCTTTCTGATGCTCATCCCATTTAAGCAATTCTTTAAACGTATTGTCTTATTAGTTTCGTTTAGAGTATAAAATCTATATTCTACAATATTGCATTTGCATTCTCATTGCTTCACTCTGACATTACTAAGCCTCTTTAGTGGAATATGATCAGATTAAGTGCTTCAGTAAATGTTGCACAAGTAAATTGATTAGAGAAAGTGTATAAGTCACTGTTTCTTGCAACCCGCTCTGCACGTGGTTCTACTAAAACGTTAAATCAAGCGTGATTGTTTCCAGAGTTCAACTTCCGAACATCAAAACGTTCCATCTTCAAAGCTGGAGCGCATCTATTTTTTATCTCACAACCTTTGACTTTGATTGCAACCGCCTCAATCCTACTCCCAGGTTAAGCGGGTGGAATTAATCTTTTTTTTTTCTATAAGTAATAGTGAATATATTTTAATAATTTTATTCATGATTCACGCAATACAATAAACACACGTATCTATGTAATTAAAAACGCGACAAAATAACTACTGAGAGTATTATCTACTTTATATTATATAGCCAGGCTTCTTTGCTAAGGAGTGGGTTCAGATTCGCGCTGTATATAATTCATAGTACTATTTTAGTAAAGTGTGTCAAGAAGGATCGCCATTTTATCTTCGGACTAGCGAAGAGAAATATTTATATACCGTTAATTTGCGCCACTGCGCCTATTTTTCAGTTCAAATATTAAAGTTGGTCGATAGAGCGTCTTCTAAAAGACCAGAAAAAGTCTAATGAAAAGCATTTAAGACTGATTCGGAAAAAAAAAGTATGCAAACAGAAATATAATTGATTTGTAAATCCTTTGAATCAACTGTAGTTCGTTTATATTAGTGAAACATAGTTACAAGAATGACCATTAAAACATAGCATTTGCAATGGCGAAATACGTAAGAGAGATGGAACATAAAAGTTACACGAAGTTGATGCTAGTATAAAAACACCATAATGTTTTGTAGGGTTTATAGTAAAACTGATGATAAATGTGGAAAAGTTCGACCTTTGGTACACCAAGACGTTAGCTGGAGTATTATATGGCACATGTTCTAGTGGTCCGTATGATTAGTGATTTATCATGTGGAACTTCTTCACTTATAAGACTGATATTTTAGTTAATGTTTACGCAAAAATAAAAAAGTTATATTAACAAAAAAATATAGCAAAATACATCCAAAATAGGTGTTTAAGTTATCATTCGTCAATAGTTACTATTACTTAAATAAGGAAACGGACAAAAATTATGAAATGAAACCGTTCGTTCGGTGTTTATACGATTATTCGTCAATCGCCTCGTTCAAGGAAATACATAAAAGTGATCATGATGTATCAGATTTTGTGAGTGTTAGTGTTGTAGATGATTAAAAAAAAAAACAGCTTTCAGATTGTCTCAGCAGCTGTTTTAGGGATACTAGGGTGAATTTCGCCTGAACTCTGTCTTGTTATTTTACGTATTGTATTGTATTGGGTAAAATATCATTAGTGAGACTCGTTTAATATTTTGCACGCTATTGTAATCTTGATGGTACAAAAAAAAGCGGGGAGTAAGTTATGAAATAGATAAGTGTTCGGGCACTTGGGTGTATTTTTCTTAAATCCCTAGATAGTATGATTAATGGGCGCATTTTCTAGTTGTTTTCTGCATGCATTCATCATACACTTGTTTTTATTCATAACCCAGTTGAATTGAGAAACAGGAAAATACCCCTACATTTAGGTTTCAAGTATTCTACTATTAAACCTTCATACTAGCAAGTTTTCAGGGCTAAGTAAACACGTTCACGTAAAAGGCTAATCTGATACAAAATGCATAATTGTTCTTTATGACTCTATTAAAATTATTTACTTAGTTCCAAACTTCATTTTGAAATCATTCCCAGCCAGTCTGATGAGTTCTGATGTTTACAGATCGTTAAACGGTTCAGTATTGGACACATTTCAGCTTCAAAACGTTTCATGTAAAATTACATGTTGTTATAATTGATAAGCCAAAATACAATAACGCAATAATATAATTAAGAATCGTACCATAGCTCCCTCTGAAATTTTAGAATGTGTTTAAAAAGAGCATGAACCTCTTATTGTATGAATAAAATCAACAAAAATTTTCTTACTTTTCGTCTTGATCATATCCCTCATCTGAAAGAAAAGAAAAAAATATAATGTATGTAATGAGTAATATTTTAACACATGTATGAGTAACATTGTAATCCAATGTGTATTATTAGAACAAACTAACATTAAGACATTTATTCTACCTTGATTAAAATAATTAGTAGACAAAATAATCTAAGTAAAACTTTTCATATATTTATCTTAAAGTATTGTATTTGTAGTCCTTACTGTCCAGACCGGGAATGGTCTAACCTAACCTAACCTACCTGGTTATGAATCTAAGGATTCTTTGTTCCTTAATTCACTCCTTGTCTCAACAGAAATGCATTCTACACTTCGGGACCGTGGGTGGGTTATATGAGTGACTGTCGAATCCCGCTATATGGTCAGCTGAGAGTAACCCAAGACCTGCCAGTGGATGCATTTCACTCGTTGCCTTCCCTTTAGTCAATCAGTGCAAGATTTATGACTAGATACCCGCAGGTATCCCTTAGTGTAGCTTTTATGCAAAAATCTCAAACAAACATAATATTACTATCCTTCCAAAGCAGACAAGCTGACGCAGGCCGGTATGGTGTTATCCGTAAAACGAAATTAAATCTAATTTCTATAGTAAACATCTTTTAAAACATAAAAACTTAACATGAAATGAGTTTACACTGTGTAACAAAAACTAAGGCCAAGATCAGTTGGAAACTGCTTTATCCAGTATAATTATAATATATACATTAACATGCCATTATCGACTGTCAACATACTACTCCTGCATATTTAAGTATTGTAATAAACGTCTATAATAGCTATTTACTTTATTGCCCCCTAGTGGCACAGCAGTATGTCTGCGGACAAACAATTATTACATAAAATGTTACAGTAAAAACTGGGCAACGTGACATTTGGAATTTCACCTTTCCTACTAAAGTACAGTAATAAATTAAATTGTTTGTTTGTAATTAAACACAAAGCTACATAATGGGCTATCTGTGCTCTGCCCACCACGGGTATCGAAACCGAATTCTAGCGTTGTAAAGCTCGCTGTTTAGTTTTTATAATGAAATTGATCGTGTTGTTTTTAGTACAATTTAATGATGCTGCAATTTGTAATAATATACGTTTGTCTCTGAAGCTTTTCATATCTAAATATCTTCCTTTGGATTGCTCGAATGGCAATTAATTCATACTGTACAATTCCCTTAATTGTGAGAATGGTGGCGACACAAATATAATTTTTGGTATGAGTCAACTTCAACTAAGACAGCTTTATTTTTCGAAAAGGGTGGTTGGCTTTTGGGTTGGGTTACCTACAGATATGATGATGCAGTTAAGGGAAGGTTTGATAAATATTTGAATGAAAACGGGTGACTTTGAGTGTTTTATTTTTATATTAAATTTCCGTTTCCTGAATGGAACTGCCTAGATGGACCAAAAGGCCTGTTGTTGTCCTTAAATTATACGTATATGCAGATATAGAACTTCGACATTTTCTTTTCTTAATAAATATCACTGTGGTCCACACAAAACTTGGAATGGAGTTATCGTTTTAAAACAAAGGTATATATATTTTTCATTTCATTGGTTTAATATCGGTTGTATTTACTAATTTTTGAGCTAAATATTATCTTATGTTTGCATTACCCATCAATTATTAGAGCTAACTGTATTTTCTGAATATATTTCAAAGAAATGATTTCGTGTGAAAATAAAAAGCGTAAAAAATTAAAAACTTCAACTTTCACGGCTGTCGCTTTAGATAAGTGTTGTTAATCGTGTAACTAATACAAAATAAAGCATTCTTGTTTAAAACATTATATTATCGTTCGTTTTGGCTGTATATAAGTTCAAGATGTATAAGTTTCATCATTAGTTTGTATTATTCAAGCTTCTTAAACTTATTATAGTTTTCTATCCTCTTGGCATGGTATATAGATCAAGATTGGCCTTTTGAAAAATTATCAAATAATTTGCTTCCACGTATTCCAAAAAGAAAAGTTTAGTACACCATCTTGCGGTAACAATGAGAAACATGCTACAAGAGGTTTGTAAGGCTTTTCCTAAATAAAAAAAGAACGTAATACTCATTAATTACGTTTTCCGAGTCCCTAAAGTGTATTAGTGTTTTTATTGTGAAACTTACTCCCGTACTTTTATATAAGCTATGCTAATTGAAAGGAAACGAATTCTATAATATTGTTTAAGAAATTTCTAATCTTCTTTTATATCCTCTTGTATTTCTCATAATTATCCTATGAAGTAAAAAATATAAGTTGTTCAAATAATTAGTTTTAGAGCTTGTACTTCCAGTATATTAAAAGTCATCATTATCAATTGATCAGACATCAAATCAGAGGATAAAAATTATATATATATATATATTCTTCCCAGCTTTGTTTTACAGCTTCTGTGATGGTTGTAGTTTAGATTTGTAAAAAGTTTTCTTATAGAAAAATGTTTTGTTTTTAGAAATCTCACAAATAGTGGTAACTATTAAATGTCAAGTTATGGACTTTGATTATACTGTAGTATTTCTAATACTTTTTCTCGAGTTCCAAGGACCACGAAGTTTCGCTAGAAATCTTTATAAAAGCTTTGTTATCTTCTCTTGTAACAGTAACAATTACAGAAAAATCTACACAAATCGCAACAGTATATAATCCGTGCAAATTTCTAATTTTATGCTCATCTTTTAGTAGGTTGTGTGTTTTTATTTATGTACAGTTTGTTTGATTGTTATTAAGCACAAAGCTACATAATGGGCTATCTGTGCTCTGCCCACCACGGGTTTCGAAATCCGGTTTCTAGCACTGTAAGTCCGCAGACATGCCGCTGTGCCACTGTGGGGGGGGGGGGGGGGCACGTACAGTTTAAAGTACAGCTTATTTCCAAAACTGAGTTAACATCTTTTTTTTTTTTGAATATTTATTTCATTATTTTTGTTAAAACTAAAGACAGTAAGCACCAGAAGTTTAGGATCACGTAAACCCATATAGAAAGTTAGATAATTGTTCGTAGTTATTAGCTTTGTTATTCTACCGTCTTTACTCTCTACAAATAAATAAAACGTCCGTGAACTCCACAGAGTCTTACAAATTGATCTTTTGCTCAACGTTTTGCCTTTATGCCTTCATCAGCAGCATACATTTTCTGTAATGAACTCTATCGCTCCAATAAGGACCGTTGTATTCTAAGAATTATTCTACACAAGAGAATTTATCATGCATGTGATCGTTGCTATTATAACGAAGCCAATGGTACAAACGTCAACAATATAATGTAAAAGTTATTACAATGTAAAGAAAGAATATTTTACATAGTAAAATAAAAGCATAAACGAGAAAGTTAAATAAAATTAGACAAACAGAGTAAATAACGTGTAAGTTATTACCTACAAACAATTTAGTTAAATTTAAGAGAGGGGTCATCAGTTATATTTATAATGGTTGGTCGTTTATATTTTTTCATAAGAAGTGGTTCCTTAATTTTCCGATCAAAGAAATCGTCGGATTTTTAAATCTTTGGTATATCATAATTCAAGATATAGTGTTCAACCACTGCACTCCTGCTTTGTTCATGTTCAAAATGTGTTCATTGATACGTTAATGGAAGGCCTTTCCAGTTTCTTCTGTAGAAACTGTATGCTCTGATGAAGGCGTAAAGCCGATATGTTGAGTAAAAAATGAATAAATTTCTAAGATTCTTTGGAATTCACGGACATTTTATTTATTCGTAATTGTGTGTTCTATGCTCCAGCCAGTATTACGTGAATTGAAAAACGCAAAAAATGTTTACTTTCTCCGAAGCCATTAGTTTATTGTTACAATATTGAAACCTTAACGTTTATATAACCAAAAGGTGTAAAAAGAATTAAAACATTATTGTATATTTTTAACGGAAGTTAAAACATTGTCGTATATTATTACCTGCAGTGTTCTGTTTCCTAGTTCTTCGTCTTCTGAAGAAAATGACAATGAATAAGGCCATCAAGCCCAAAGCTGCCACAACTCCAAGTAGAATGCCAAGAAGAGGTCTTAGTCGAGGTGACTTGCGAATACCTTAATATAAATCATATCAAATTCGTGTTGAAATGGACATAAAATATTAGAGTTCACTGTAACGTGGGAATTTGTTTTGTGAGTTACTTTTTTATATTTCTACTACCCACCTATTTATTCGTTCCCACCTCTTCTCTTTAGATTATAAGTTATCTGTTGTATTCTGTAACGAAATATATAAATAGTAGAACATGCAATACAGTTTTGGATCTTTTATAGTAACATGAGCATTTAATAATGTATCATGATCTGTTAAAGTTTGACTCTGATGCCGTGAAACAAAACTCTCTATTAAAAAAAAACGAACTTCTGGAAATTAGATGGTGTGCTATTACTAGTGTTACAAACAAAATAGCGTATAATAGGCCAAATGCAACTCTTAACGAAGTATGGAAAAAAATTATAACATGATTTTTAAAACGATAAACATTTTTCTGTCTAAATAAGTAACAATGAATTGGTGTAAAACGTAAATATTATATTTTAATCGATAAACTTTTAAAAATAAGTCACAGGCTCAACCAGAAACAGAGAAAGCCCTCTAGTGAGCTTCCAATAAAATTATCCAGGATAATAGTTCTGTTGTTTTTCACGCGATATGTGGGAATATTTACGTGACCAAATGCTACACTTGCATTGATAATGACGCTGGACACTTTGAACATTTGTACTGTTAAACTGATTCCGTGTTCATGTAAATATAACTTCGAGAAATATTTGTTGCACTATGTAGTTTTGTTTTCCTTTAATATGGGGTGTCTATGGTAAATTTTCTCTTTCTTGAATTAAACTACATTTTAGAACTTCTAATAACCATAAGTATAAAATTATTTAATTAATTTTTAACACTCCATTTAGTTATACCAATTCAGAATCAGCCTCGGCATTCACACCTGAACGTTATTTACCACTAGAAATAAAAGAGCGTTTATGTAAGTGTATGTTCTTCATATCAAAACGCGTTATTAGATAAAAGTACTTGTTAGCTATTACATAACCAACCATTTGATCTATTTAAATTATACCTATATGGTGTAATTACAGCTATTAAAGTGCTATAATACAGCTTGAATTAATAAATTATACCTATATGGTGTAATTACAGCTATTAAAGTGCTATAATACAGCTTGAATTAATAAATTATACCTATAGGATGTAATTACAGCTATTAAAGTGCTATAATACAGCTTGAATTAACTCAGAAACTAATATTACTAGAATTATACACCATTGGAAAATCATTTATTAAAGTTAGTTTATAAAAAAGGAGTAAACGTTTTACATATATATATATATTATTCATAGGATAAAAATAGTTCTCTGTTTTCAAATGTGTATGCAATTATAAGACAAACGATTTGTTTGTCGTTAAGATCATCTGCCCTTCACTTATCCTCTTTAAACTACCATTACGAAGGCAACAAAAAGTTTGTATGTATCATCACCACAATGAAACCTATATCTTTCCATCATGGGTAAATACTTAATTTGAAATGTCTTTTTTTTTCTTGCAGAAAGAAAAATTAATATCCATCGATTATATGAAAAACCTTTCAAACCTATATTCTCTGACGGTAATCTTGTTACTAAAGTCCTTTAAGAAATTAGAAAATTAAAGAAAATAAAAAGGGGGTAAAATGAAAATAGAACTAAAGGAGAAATTTGTCAAGAAAAAGATAAATGAATAAAAACCTATTTCAATTTGAACATAATAATATTTTGCTTTTAAAAATGTATTTTGACTAATGTATTGTTGGTTTCATTTTATATATTTTCAGAAATGGCACATTCGTTTTTAGAACTGAACGTTATTCAGTGCGATTTTTTTTTTGAAGATACAAAACGTTAATATGATGTTCCTGGTCTACTTGGTAACGCTTTTAAGACATAGCACTTGAACAACACCAGGAAGAGTGAAATACACAGGGCGTTTTCAATCTATAAAAAACGCCAACTGTAACTCGAGTATAGCTCTATTTTAACTAAGCCAGATTTCACGCTTACTGGACTCTGTCTTCACAGGTTCTAGGGTGTATGACGTCAATGTTACAGTTCCACTGCGCCCTTTGCCATTAGAAGAATATACTAATAGGAGAAGACGAGCTCCTGAAGGAAGAGATGACAAAATAAAAGCTGGGGCATTGGATTTCGTTAAATTGGCTACAAGTTGCTTGTTTGGTAAGATGTAAACTTCTACATGAAAGCGTTGCTGTAATCCTCCATCATCACCATGGCTACATTCGACGAATATCGTAGAATTCGTTGAGTTCGAAATATTACAGTTACTTGGAGGACTTGGTGGACCTGCGAAAATAATAATGTTATTAATATACGTTTTTTACCTTAATATTATTCAAAAATACTGAGTAAAAGGCGAATTTTGAAGTTGGGTGGCCATTCTAAAAATAATCACATTTGTTTTTCTACCACCATTTTATTCAGAAATGTTGAGTAAAACACAATCATAAATAAATAAAGGGCGTTATAGAGTAACGTGAGCTGATGGATCGATGGATTTGTGACTGAAAGAGTGAATGGAAAATGGGGTGGATCATTGGATGATTTAAAGGTTTAACATTTTTAATGATGCATTATACCGTCGTATAGAAAAGCGAGAACATTAGCTATCTCCTATGTCTTTACGGAGTAATACCAACTCTGAAAGATCAATGCGAGCGTTTTTTTCTTTTAAAAACAAAACACTAAAATTTATATGGATTGTTAAAGATTCAAGCTCGAAAAGAGAAGATGAATGATATATGTTTACAGAGCTAGATAAATAATCAATGATGACTTACATAAGCAGTTAAAATTTTATAGAAATTTATTTTGATTTCTCTGGAAGGTTAACCAAACTGTAGTAACACTATTTTTATACACACTATTATAAAGCACACGCTGCTGAAATATATTCTTCGCAGTAAATCTATGTTTTCTTGGGAAAAGAAAAATTAATAACATAATATTCAGGATATACTGTAATAAATTAAGTAAAGAAAATGGAACCATTGAATTATTTGACCTTGTTATTTTCATCTAAAGGCAAAAGTGTATAGTATTAGAACTTCGTTAAATGTCTTCGGATACATTGAAAATACCGTCTCAAGAACGCATATTAAAACACATTAAAAGTGAAAATTGTCTTTAAGTAGTTATCAAATCAGGTTTGTTTGTCATAATAAACTTTTAGCCTGAGATTAGGATAATCAAGTGTAAGTTTCTGGATATTGGAAACTTTTTCTAGTGGTCATCATAGTAAAATTAATGCGTTGAACTTTGGTTGTTGTACAGTGTTAAACCATATCGTTATTCCGATATATATATGCATTTTTTATTTTTCTCACTGAAAGTAAAGTCAAAACTACTTGGCTTACCAACAGCTATTAATGTGAAAATACAAGGTTCTATCTGTTCTCCGACAATATTTCGAGCCTTACAAGCTAAAAACCCAAAATCTTTTTTGTTCCTCGGAATGTAGCGAGCCACGCTCCTCAAACCAGAACTATCGAAGGACAACAGTTCTCGACTGATTCCTGTATTGTTCACTGACCAGGTAAACGTGACGTCATCAGGATCAGCATCAACTTCACATGACACTTTCACTAGTTCATTCACTGTGACAGCGTAAGCAATCTTCTGACCTTTTTTACACACAGGGACATCTAGAAAAGTAGAAAACTTAAACACATTCCACATATCAAAGTAAAAGTTTAGTTTAAAAGTCTGAGTTTTTTCCACTAGTACGACTTCCCAAGTAGTAAAAAAAAAAACAAAAAAAACGAAATTTATGTTACATCTCTATTTTCTTTTAATTTTGGATATCTTTATATATATATCATATATATATATATATAGCAAACTTGTCCATCTGTCTGTCTGGTGTCATGAGTGATTGTGAGGAACTGGATAAACAATTTTCAATGAAATTTAGTAGATGAACTAAGATTGGCTTCCAAAAGTCTAGTTTGAATAAATAAGCAATCACATGGACAGTTCTACTTTGGCAGCTATTTCAATTTTCCAGCACTAACGCCACGAATAAGGGCTCAGCTGTGTCAAGTGGGTGATTGCAAAATGCATGAAGTCGTTGGCAAAAGAAAGTGACATTTAAATTCACACGTAGCACAGGTATCTTTGCACGGGAAAAACAATTTGCACTCTACAGCCCAAAAAAGTAGAAGGGACGGCTCATGCTTCCATTTGTAGCATTACGTTTTAAAACCAATCAGTGATGGGTACCTTTGCTAGTAAATATATAAATATTTTGAAATCAAATTTCCATGTGTAACCACAAATTGTATAGTCAATGGTCATCCGGAACCACTATGATTTATAAAATATTCTGTAAAAACATTCATTTTTAAGATACTAAAATTTAAGACAACGCAAGCAGAGGTTTCTTAAGAAGAAAGTTTAATACCAAGAAAAGTACTAATTTTCTGCCCAAACTTGCATTGACCTGTCATATACAGATCACTGTTAAACTTAATAAAATCAATGATAATCATTATTTCCAATAAACGTGTAAATTGTAGAACTACAGCAAGAAAACAACTTCAGTCCGTATTATGATGGGCTTTTTTGATAACCCTTTTCTTCAAATCATTCACGACACGATTTTGTTTACTTGATCCACTCTTGCCAAATGTGGTATTAATAGCACACCGTGTGTTATATGCTGAAGAAGGTATGCAATGGTTACTTGTGCGAAAAAAGTAACAATTTATAACGTTTCTACGCAGCCAAAGATGTGCAGTTTGTTCATTGGTTGGCTCAGTAGACTACTTGGAGTTTAACTAGTGGTGCCCATTAACGTTTATTGGAATCCATATGTTGCTTTTTAAGCAACTTATCATGTGAAAATGTGTATGCTATATGTTAAAGAGCTTAATGGCAGTGCAAGTCTCTAGTCTGATAATATTTTCACTAATCTCTCGGGATAATAAGAGGAAAGCTAACTGTTTTGTTCAGAAAGACCTCAAAACTAATTTTCTCATTTACAAATTTAAATGTTCGGATTTGCATCAAATAATACGTTTGTCATTTTTGTTTTGTTTTTTAAGTATATAGTCTTAAAGAAGATTAATTTTCTGGATCTCACATTTGATGTTGAGCTCCAATCCCTCGCTCTCTCCTCGACCTTCCTCGTTATCAGCTAAGCATCGATAGGTGCCGCTTTGTTCCATTCTTACGTTCTCCAGCACAAGAGACTGGTTGCGAACAAAAACTCCGACGCGAGAATTGCTTATTAGAGTACCTCGCTGGAACTGCCATTCTATTCTAGTCACTTCCGGGTTAGAGCTGTACTGACAATGAAGGTAAACGTCATCGCCTGTCTGAATCCGTTGCATCACCTGGCCATGTCCCAGTGTCACCGAAACCTTGGGTTTATCTATTATATAAAACGAGCTATGACAAACTAAGCATACACATTAATGCTAATAAAAACATAAAAATCTCTATAAAAATGTGTATTATTCACAGATAGCTCAAATGTTTTGATTACACAAAAATAGAGAGTTTTTTCTGCAGAAAAAGTTTTGTTTTGAATTTCGCGCAAAGCTGCAAGAGGGCTATTTACGCTAGCCGTCCCTAATTGGGCAGTGAAGCGTGGGATTGACCGTCACACTCTAACGCCCCGACGGCTGAAAGAGCAAGAATATTCGGTGCAACGGGAATTCGAACCCGCAACCATCATATTGCGAGTGGAGTCAAGCGCTTTAACCACCAGGCTATGTCTGGCCGTCGCAGAAAGAAGAGAACATGTGAACATTTAATTTTTACCATTGATTGGTTTATTTTTTTTTTTACAGAATTTTACAATTTTCACATAATAGTCTTTAGTTTTAAGCTCAAACTCATGTATTTAGTTTTATATTTACTCTAAGCAACAATTGTATTTGTTACTATTAAACTAAAATAGTAAATTATTTTCTTAACTGCTCAACATGTTTGAAATGAGTACGTCTTGCTTAAAATACCAGAAAATTACAAAATTTAAAAATAAATGGTGTCTCTATCAACAGCGAATTGTGGGATCAATAATTGGGATTCACGCACATCCCTAGGAGACTTATACAGAACTTTTACATATGTGAGTTATTTTTCAATAGGACAGATCGGGGCCTTGCAGTTACCGTGCCGGACTGTGAAAAATCTGAGGTTGTGGGGTTCGCACCATGTTACCCGTGAGAACCTGAGGTTGTGGGGTTCGCATCCTGTTATCGCCAAAAAAATTATGCTCCTCACTTTATGGTCGTGTGTGTTATAAGAGTGACGGTCATATCTCACTACTCTATTAGAGTAGCCCAAAAGTTGTCAGAGAGTAGTGTTACTAGCTTCCTTCCCTCTTAGTTCATCGCTTCAAAATTAGAAGCGGCTACCACTTCAAAAACAAACAAACCCAACTTTTTCTATATGAAATTAAGGATGGTTTTGTTTTGTAATTAAGCACAAAGCTACACAATGGGCTATCTGTGCCCTGCCCACCACGGGTATCGAAACCCGGATTCTAGCGTTGTAATTCCGCAGACATACCGTTGTGCCACTGGGGGGCAGTTAAGGATGGACAGAAATATATGGCTGGTGTTTTATTTAAAAATAAAAATAAATGCTTCGAACTCGATTTTGGTGCTCATTATTTTAGTTAATAAAATCAGTCGTTATATAACGATAGATCTTATACAAGCAACCTAGCGTAGTATACTTATATTCGTATTTCAAACATTTGAAACCCACAAATTTCGTCTTTTCATTCATAATTTTATTTTATGAACAGATACATGTGTAATCTTCGTCTTTCCACATGCAGTGCGTAAAGATTGCAACGAATAGTTTGTCTTATGAGCCCATTTGCCGTTTCAATTTGAGCATAGTGGAGACGACAAAATGAAAAATTCATTTGCGCAAGTATAAAACTATGAATGAATGCATTACGCTTTTTCAACGTAATTTATATGTTGCTTACTCTATTCACAGAAATCTAAACAAAACCTGACATACATTAAACCACACAGCTGGCAATAATCGCAATGCTTCCACTAAAGACATTCCCGCAAGTATCTCCTACAGCAATAAAGATTAATGGTGCCTGTCAAGTTCGTGGTATCTGTTTCAACTCGGCTATCTCAACAGTCAAATTTTTTGTCTTTTTCTCTCTCTCTCTCTCTCTCTCACACACACACACACACACATGAATCCGGGTATTCAACAAGCAAACAGAACCAAGTAACAAGCTTGTTTTATTGATCGCAAAGAATAGAAACACCGCTATCAACGGCAGCTCTTCAAAAAGTTAGTGTGCATAAAGTCCAATGTGTTACGACCTGTTTTATTGTATCGATTCTCGTTTTGCCAACTTACTGTTTAAATAAATCAAGATAATATTTGTAGGGTTCTATTGTACAGAAGGAATTCGAGAACCGTCCTCTCCGAGTTGTACCACAACAGGATGGAGTACTGCAACTATACTAGTTATGAGTGTCTGTGCGATAAAAACACATAGAAGAAAGATTTTAGTTTCTTGTTGAAAAATAAACACAATACTTATGATTCTAACAGACGTTAGTTTGATTTCTCATATCATTTGATAGCTTAATATGATATATGTGTATTATTTTATATTTTCAATATGTTATCTCAAATGATATGTTCTTATTTTGCTACGAAATTGAAACATTAATATTTGAAAGAACCGCCATAAAATTATCTAGGAAAAATACTTCGAGCCTTCACAAGACAAGCCCAAGATTCTAGTACCACATGGTACCTGAACATATATACCGGCTTCATTTAGACAATAATATAGTAGCACATGATTTGGACAAAGAAGTAATGACTAAATTTTAATATGTATCTTGTTTGTTTGTTTTGAATTTCACGCAAAGCTACACCCTAATTTAGCAGTGTAAGACTAGAGGAAAAGTAGCTGGTCACCACCACCCACCGCCAACTCTTGGGATACTCTTTTACTCTTGGACCGTTACATAATAACGCTCCCACGGCTGAAAGGGCGAGCATGTTTGGTGGGGATTCGAACCCGCGACCCGCAGATTGCGAGTCGAGCTCATTAACCACTTGGCCATGCCGGGCCCCAATACGTATCTAACGTGATATATTATACATATGCAAGTTAGAAGGTGGAACATTAAGGAATACTTACAATACACATTCAAAGTAATCCCATGCTCTAATGCTCTTCCTGGCAACCTAGGGTTCTCTGCTCTACAGGACAAGTATTTTCCATTATCTTCGCTAGAGGGCGTAAAGACGAGATTACTGAGGGTTTGGTTTCCATCATCCCCGACGGTCTCAATGGCAGCTTCCATCTTTCGGGTTCCTAACCACCAGGTGATGTGAGGAGGAGGACGAGATCCTGTTGTTTGACATTCTACTCCAAACTGTCGACCGGCAGCAAAATGGCGGTGGGTTGAAATAACACGTATTTCTACCGGGTTCACTGAATAGAACAGGAAAGTTCTCTATTGCACCATTAACAAAACTGTTGTCACTAATCTATTACGATAGAAGATATATCAAAAAGAAGTTTCTTTCATTTTCATCATTCGCATAATTTTTCTTCTTTTTTACCTTTACGTGTTTATCACAGAAAGCTAGAATCTTCAAAGAAATAAATTATTTTTTTTTGCTTAGATACATCGAATATCGTTACCACTTAGTTAACTGTCACTACTAATAACATAGCAAGATTTGATAATGTGAGAACTGTAAATAAAACGAGTCCATTTCAGACCTAACAAACAAAATTGGTGTATTTTTGTATATTTATTTAACTCTCTTAAAAATCAAGTTTTTATGCTCAATAATATACATTTTTTAAATTGTTTTATTTTTATTTTGTAAGAACCCTGATGAAGCCGTAAACGTTGTTTCGATTAAAACGAATTATTTATGGAGTATACTGTGGGCGTTTTTATATATAATCCAGTTATTAAAAACTTTATAACTGTTAGATCTCAGTATCAACGTTTTTATTTGTGTTTCTCATTGTAAGCTTTTATCTTACAGAGAGTTGCAGTGTGTAACATTTCTTCCCAAAGTTTTAGCCTCCTTCAAAAGAGTCATAGGGTGTAATATTTGTTCCTGAACTTTTATTCTTCTTTAAGAGAGTTATAGCATATAACGTCTGTTCCCCATCTTTAAGGAATTTACAATGTGTAACGTTTGTTCGCCAAGTTTTATTCTCCTTTAAGAGAGTTACAGCATGTAACCTTTGTTCCCTAAGCTTTAGTCCTTTAACTGATTTACAATGTGTAACGTCTGTTCCCCAAGTTTTATTCTGCTTTAAGGGAGTTACAGTATGTAATGTTTGTTTCCCAAGCTTTAGTGCCCTTTGAGGGATTTACAACGTGTAACGTTTGTTCCCCAAGTTTTATTATCCTTTAAGAGAGTTACAACATGTAACCTTTGTTCCCTAAGCTTTAGTCCTTTAAGGGATTTACAATGTGTAACGTTTGTTCCCCACGTTTGTTTAAAATGAAATTGTAATTACCAGAATTGATATAATTTCATACATTTATATCGCTATGAAGTAAAACTTTGTATTTAACACTTTTTTCATGAGCAATGGAGTATGAAGATGAACAATTGTTTTTAATAAGTTTTATTCCTTATTAAATTGATACTTCATAAAAAATATCAATATCGCTTGGCTGTTTTAAATCAGGACAAAGGATTGATATATATTATAAATAAGTTGTTTACTAAACTCATAATACTAGAATTATAAATAAACAACTCAAATAATATAAACCAAATTGTAGGAAATTCCAAATGTAAGAGTAATATTCATATATCCATTTTCTTTCACCAGGGTACCCCCACTTAATTTCATTCGAACAGTTTCGTTATTGTAGATAGCCTCGCACCAAGGAAACTTTTTCCTTCTTTGCTTTTTGCTCTAACAACACATTTCTACACACTTCTATGGATGAAGTTATAAGAAGCTGACAGCGAGATGAAATCATCTGGTGCACTCATACTTGCGTCTTTCAATTCTCTTCTATCAATAGGTTTAAAAAATAAAAGATACGTTTGATGTTTTTGTCGTACTGAGAATATGTTGTAAACTTAAGCTCTAAATATGATAAGGAGCTCTGAGTGTTAAAAATTATGAGTTAACGTCGCTGTTATCTTAATTAAATGTGAATTGATTTTTTTTATGATAAGATTTAAGCAAAACAAAAAGGGTATATAACGTCAGCTTATTAAATGGTTTCGCTCTTTTTCATTTCAATCATCAAGAACATTGGTTGCAAGACGTTTCAAGGGAAGATTGTGGAAGGTTTTGCTTATACACGATCATGGTGATGTGACGTTGTCCAAAGAGCATTAAATGTACGACAGTTCTTAAAGCTAACAACTAGTGTATTGCGTAATTAAGGTATTCTCTATTACTTCCTTAATGCTACTTTCGTTAACAATATTGGTTAAAATGTTTAATATATCTAGTTTTTTTTCTGTACTTTGTAAGAGGAATTAGGCCTAGTCTGGCCTAACCACGTGAGATATTATTGGGTTTACAGCCGAAAGTATCGTCAACAATCTTTATAAATATGAACATAAGAAAACTATATTTAGTTAGCTGTACTCACTGATTGCTTGATTTTTAGTTTTGTTCTCGGTAGATACTCCCTAGGCTTGCAATTTCTGCTTATTACGTTTCACTGAGACATAACGCAATTCAGCATATTACTGGGGGGGGGGCAGTCAGAGCAATCAAAAATGATGTGCATTAAATACATTGTTTATATGGTTTAGCAACAGTATCTTATATCTCATATCTTTTCATAATTTAACCACGTAATAATAGTATACAGACATGCTTATTTTATACCCTCTGTACAGCTATGTATCGAGCAATATTATATATAAACAGGTTTATATTATAAGTATACGTGCGTTTATCGAGTATAAATATAACATATACTCACTTTTATATTATGCCTATATGTATATATATATAGGTACGTATCGAGCAATCTGTATGTCTATATAAAGAAGAAATGTGTGTTTGTTTGTACCCTAACTCCTCCGAGCCTATTGGGCCAATCTCAGCCAACATTTGTATGTAAACACTATAAACTATGGGGAGCAACAATGAACTTCAACCTATACTATCAAATATCTCTGTCCTCTGCAAGTCTAATACTGACCTGGAATTATTGATCAAAGAAACCCTCCACATCAAACAGCACTCCCCAACACTGAACAACATGCAGTCTTCATTTAAATTACACATGTTTTAATATGTTCGTATTACTGATTTTACCTTTTTTTTTCGTTGTGTTTTCTTGCTGTAGTTTCTCCCCGTGATTACTGTTTAGTGTTTTATTTGTTTAATTATCGTTATATTTAGCAACTGTACTTTGACAATGTATAAAGACTTATGTAAACCCTATTTCGATTTTGTAAAGCCTGTTGGTTGATTACTCCCAACCTATTGAGTCAATCTCAAACAATCTTGGCAGGTTGATGCTTTAGACAATGCTGAATATTCTAAAGGGATTCAAAGTCAAAGTATGAAAGCTGCTGAACTGTTTCTGAAACAACCATGCTTTTTTCATCGTCAATGAGATGTAGGGTGTTTAAGGGTGGAATCACCTCAAAATCTTTGTTTGTTGGTAGATGGGAAGCAAACTGAAAATATTGTTTATGAAGAAACTTTGTTATAATTTTACAATTTTGAGATAAAGTTTATGTTCAAGTTATTACTTTGAAATATATGATTGCTGTTAAACTTACATTGTTTTAATTAAGTTTAAACATTCCCCGTCAGTTGACGGATATTTCAGCGCAAGTTAATATTTTATATGCATGCTTAGTAATATTGTCTACAATGCATGTTTTCATAAATATATATGATAAAAATTAAGAACGCTATGCACATATTAGTTTCAATAATGTATGCATATATATGTTAAATTAGAAGGGAAAATAATTGAAGGAATTGTTTTATAAACTTTGATTACCGATTTAGGTACATAAAATAAGTAAGCGATCAGGAAAACTACTAGATAATCAGTAATATACCAACCAGACTTTCGTAAGAGGATTTAACGAAACAACTTGCTTGTAATCGAAAAATTACCAGGCACAGGAAGAAAACTAAAGTTACTTACTTAGTTGGACTATTTCTCAAGCATCGTTATTAGCAAGGCAGCTTGTCATTTGACTTTGTATCTTGTCAGTTTTATCCCTCAAAATACGTAATCAGCTTTATGGATGACAGCTAATAACCACGTGTTATATTGTTCATTACTTTGTCAAAAACTGATTTGTCTAGGAACATGTTTAATATAATAACGAGTTAGTAGCTCCATTCTTCTCTAAGACACTTTGAAACTCTTTCGTGTCTTTTTACCATAAAATATATATTTAGTTGAAAAGTATGCTAGAGGGCGATACCGGTAATAAGTTAAATCATGACTATGATGTATGCGACAGTAGTACAAAGTAAAACAAAGAACAAAGACAAAATATATTTGCTAAACATCGAGCAAGAGAACTAAGTAGTTATCTAATGTCAAACGTTATGAATTACTAACGAATGTTATCTATAAATGTTTGTTTATAACTCTGAAACTTAATATCAAACTTCTAATTTTATCCCAAAAGTAAAACAAACAACAAACTATGTTTAAGTTGAATGAATCCTTCACAGGTAATCAGTATTCAACTCTCTTCAACTGCAAATATTGTATGTTACAATAAATGTCATATGGCAGTCTAAGTCAGTCCGAATGCTGTTCATTTTTTGTTCTTTTTTTTTACTGATTCTTAACTGATTCAGGCATTACTATGTGTTTACTCAGTGTTATACAAAAAAGTTTCTTTGACTTCTAATCAGTAAATCTCCTAAAAAAATGTTTTTAAATTAACAACATAGTGATATTTGTTTTTCTGTAAATTTATTTTGCACATAAAATTTTTGTGTTGAAAAAAATATACATACATAAATTGGAAATCAGTTTGAATATAAGGAATGTTTATGATCAAATTAAGATAGGTATGATGTGATGCATTTTATATCTAGATCTATTTTAACAGTGACTTTTATATATGCTTCTAGAAATGATCTAACATGTTTAATGTAGACTTTTAGAGAAGTGTGATTTTTGTTTCTGATTTGGATCTCATGATGTATTCAAACACAACTGTAATAACTATAGCCAAGAAATAGCTGTTTTTTTTTGTTTGTTCTTGTTTTTTTTTGACTGGCCAATTGATTCCACAATAAATTATTGAACTTCCTCAAGAGGTAATGAATACGTAAGTTTATTACTGTTTTGGCTTCCTGAAGTGTAATTAAAATATGGAATTTTACTTAGACTGAAAATTAACCGTTGATAGTGAATGATTGAAAACGTATGATGTGCTCCAATCACTTGTTTTACATCTTTTCCAGGACTGACTGTATGGTAAAAGTATGCAGAAAGCTACATGAGATAGCCGATTTTAATTGTATTGTTCTAACCGAGGTACGATGTTTTTGTGACAAGGAAGGACGTCTTTGATTTAAAAGGGCGAATAACATCCAAAGTATATTTGAACATCCTACGGCGCTGAATTTCGCCATTGATGAAGATATGACGTTGAAACAGTTTACACCGTTTCTACTGGCCGAGATTGTTTCGAAAAGTAAAAGTAATTTTAGATATATTTCTTAACTAGTATGATTCAATCAACATAGAGATGATCCCGGACGTTGCAACTGCCGATAGCTGTGAAACGATTTCTATCCATACACTTTGATAAATGAACTAATATCGAAAAAGTAACTTTTAAACATCTAGTACAGACTATGTCATGCTGAATTCAGGTAGCTACCGAGGTAAAAGGTGGTCCGATCCAATGTTAAGAAGTAGTCCTAGTAAAGAGGCGGATCAGTGTATGGTTAAAACTTTTATCTGGTATATCAACGATACGGTACAATTTACAGCTCAATAACAAAGAGCTCCAGGAATTTACCTAAAGTAAAACTAAAGTTTAACCGCTTGTTCTGTAGGCACTAAAAACTTACGTTAAAAATTTCAGAAAATCACGGAGTTATGATAATTCTAAAGGAGTGATGAAATTACGTGAGAGGGAAAACAAAGTCATACGGTTAGAGATTCATGTTTTTCTTCATAAAAGAAAATAAAGATTCATTCGGGGTGAATTTATTTCTAAGAAGTTCAAGTGTTCTAGAAATTAAAGACAAATGATAAGATTACTATCGCTCTATAAAGATGGTTCAGATGTTTGTGTAAACTGCTGTGAATAAAACCGAATAGACTTGTGTCTGAGGTGAGAAATCCACAAATATGCTTAATTCAGATTGAAGTACGGAAACATGTTGTTTAGTAATATCTTTAACGAAATAGAATTTTGTATAACGTAACCGCGAAAGATGCTGTGACTAGAAATGTTTGAGAAAAACAGTTGGGACGAGGTTTTCCTAAACGGAAAAAAACAAAACAACAGTGGTACTATATTTCGTATTTTCGACCCTAAAGGCACATTATGCGACACATTAGTTAAATGGCAAGGTCAGATATCTAATGGCTCAAGTAGAGCCGTCCTTAATTTAAAACTGCTGACCAGAGGAAGGTCAACTAATAAACAGCACCTGCCGTCTACATAGCTATTCTAAAGTGGATAGTGGAATTGACAGTCACTTTCATAATGCGCACCCACAGCTGAAAGTGCAAAACCGTGCTTACCATTGGGCCACACCCGAACAAAAACAACGGCAAGCCCATTCATTAAGTATTCTAGATGATATGGATAATGGATCTGATTTTTATTGATTAACCCTGAAAACAACAAGTTCCGTGATTATTATTGTAAGCACTAGGCAACTTAGAATTTCATCATTATTCGTAGAGGTGCCTACAAGGATATGCAAACTTTTGTTGTTGGTTGAAGGACAACCAAATATCGGTACTCAAAAAACGAAGGCTAAGGTGTGAGTAGACCATCCTATAGGAACAAGAAACGAAGGACGGTATGCGCATTTTCAGCTTCCTAGTTTTACAGAGTCAGGTTGAACGGTTTTGCCTGTGAAATAATATCAAGAATACCACGTGCTAGCAGAACGTGCAGAAGAACGTCAGTGATCAAAGGAGGAACCACATTTGCAAAAAAAAAAACAACAATAAATGTAATGTTTTAGAAACGCATGCAGCCTCGCAAAGAAAGCAACGTTCAGAACAGATCTGAAAAAAGTATGCAATACAGATCACCCGTTCCCCCTAAAAAAAAAAAAAAACAATAAAAAGAAATGGCCGCTGTCGCACTTATAGGTTATTATATATTTCTTTAAAAACCTGTGCGTGTAAATTCTATCCATAATAACAGAAATATCACTTTAAACAATGCATGTGTTTGTTATACTTACTGCTATGAAAAATATAAAATAGGCGATTAGCACGCTCGGAGAGTCTTGTGGATCATCTATTGTTGAAACTCTTAGTGAGGTCACGTGACTTTCTGAACCAATAAAAACGTTGAAAACTGACGCACGCAAAATAACTTGTTTAACCAACAGCCTCCAGCTGATCCTATCATACTTACTCTACTGCTTATAAAGTCGCACAGCGACGGCAAAAGTTATTTCTTACACACAGATTCTCATACTTGTAAATGGTATAATATGATAGCTTTTTGTTCGAGTTTACTATCACATTATACCATTTACAAGTAGCTTTACGTAATAATTCTGAAATAAACATAAATCTAGAATCTACAAGTCTTGCAGGAGATATCTAACAGCATAAATTCTTTGAATGATTCGAAACATGTGAACAAAAGCTTCAACTCTAAACAGTAGTATAATCATTCTTCTCGTTCGAGTTTACTATCACATTATACCATTTACAAGTAGCTTTACGTAATAATTCTGAAATAAACATAAGTCTAGAATCTACAAGTCTTGCAGGAGATATCTAAGAGCATAAATTCTTTGAATAATTCGAAACATGTGAACAAAAGCTTCAACTCTAAACAGTAGCATAATCATTCTTTTCGTTCGATTTTGAATGATTATGCTACTGTTTAGAGTTAAAACTTTTGATGACATGTTCCGAATAATTTAAAGATTTTTATGCTGTTTAGATATCTCCTGCAACATTTGTCGATTCTAGACTTATGTTTATTTCAGAATTATTGCGCAAAGCTACAAAAGGCTATATGCGCATGGCCATCTCTAATTTTGAAGTGATAGAATAGAAGGAAAGCAGCCAGTCAACAGCACCCTTCGCCAACTCTTGGGCTACTGTTACCCTACTGAATAGCGGCATTTGACTGTTACTCTTATAGAGCACCTTAGGCCCTAACTATCTTCCCTCTAGTCTGTCAGTTTAAAATTAGTGGCAGCTAGTTCAGATAGCCCTCAACTATCTTATTGCAAAATTAAACAAACATCAGTTTTTTTAAGCAACAGACGAGAACCCTGAATCCTGGGAATCATAGTATTTGCACGCTAATCTTTCTGTTTCTGGCTCTGTGTACTTTTGCATTAAATGTATTGATGACACAAGCCGAGATATATATATACGTATATTATTTTGCCAGATATTTAATTAGATTTATTGCGAAATAGTAAATGTTAAACAACATAAAATTTATAAACAGCGGCATGTCAAAATCGTGAAATCACATGTGATGTCATGTTTTATCTACGCGTGTAAATCTAATCTCTAGTGTAAACAATGACCTGTTATAAGTATATGGAAATATATTTATTGAAACAACGAAACTGGATGGATAACAACACTTGGTAAACAAGTCTGTTTACGAGGCCTGACATGGCCTTGTTGGTGGTTAGGACGCTTGACTCGCGAGTTCGAATACCTCACCGAAAAGGCTTGCCCTTTCAGCCTTGGGGGCGTACGATGTGACGATCAAACATGCTATTCGTTGGTAGAGACGAATTAGTTCAAGTGTTGACGGTGGGTGATACTGATTAGCTGCCTTCCCTCTGGTATATCACTTCTAGATTAGGGACAGCTATTGAATATAAACCTCGAATAGCTTTGCGCGAAATTGAACGAAACAAATAGTAAAGTCTGTATATAAATTATCGTAATACAGTATCTTAGTTCATTTGTACTGGAACAATTTTGTTCTTCGGGCGTTAAAGTAAAAACAAATACATCATTTTATATTTACAAAGACAATATTGATACATCTCATCTCCTCGTATCGTGTATTTAATCCTGGTAAGGTTTTATTAATTCTTTTTCTGTAAATTATATGTTTATTTATTCTAAAAATTACTAGATTATTATTATTTTTTATTTTCAAAAATACGAGATTAAAAAGTGAGGGCACGAGCGCGCCCTATTGGTTAGCGTGACTTGATTGTGAGTTAGAAGATTTGAGTTCGCGGCGTATTTTCACAAAAATGCATTTCTCACTTTGGGGCAGTAAGTGCGCTGTAAGAGTGACGGCAAAATCTCACTTATCGATAAGACAAAAGTAGCGCAAGAGCTGACGGTGTGGGCTGTTCTCTAGCTGCCTTCAAAATTAGGGTTAACTATCCACATATAGTCCTGGTGTAGTTTTGTACAAAATTATAAAGAAAAGGTCAGCTAAACGAAAAGCTAGAGAATAAAATTAATTAAAATGACGGTATTTTATACCTACAATTCATGTCAATGATAACGCTTGCGACCTCTGGTGTGATAAGATTAGTATTAGAAGCCTGGCAGGTAAGTTGAGACATCAAGTCTTCTCTTGTTAACTTCTGAAGGATATAATCGTTTCGAACGCCTTGATCTCCATTGTTTTGGAAAGTACTGTCTAGTAGTACTGAATTTTTCCACCAGGTTACGGATGGTGGTGGTTTCCCTAGCAACAGTAAATATATCATGAGATTTTACTTACTAATGGAAAACTGTATCAAGAAAAATAGTACTGATAGTAAACAATAAACATAAACAGCTCGAAGAGTTCAATATAATAAGCTAGAAAAATAGCTATAGTGTGTTATATTATTAAGATGAGTCACCAAAAAGATGCTCTTAATAATTTTTCATCTTTAGAAAAGACAGTGAAACATTTGTTTTTCATATATCAAATCATCTATTATAACTTCATATTACGTTTCTGTTACACTGCGGAATGATAAGTTTTAAAACGTCTCTATAATTTTGGACTCATCGATAGTTGCGCCATCTGCTGATAATGAGGGATTGAAACGTGAATTATTCAGGAATAAATTCGTCAATAACATCTCCATCTCATTTAATGTGAGTAATTATCTTTACAACAACAAGAAACTAAATTTCTAAGTACTGAATAATTTTAAGAAATAACTCGAACATACCGTATTTGGTAAAACGAAGTTTGAGCTTACGGGTTATTGGTGTAAATGCTTAAGATGGTGATAATGATGCCTTACTGGATAATATCTTGGAACAATTACAGTAAAACAATAAGTATTGTTTTAATGCCTGTTACGAGTCTCAACATTTGTATTCTACAATAACCCCTTGGTTGATTGGGAAGTTTTTTCAAACAGCTATATTTTACTCAATGACAAAAATAATAGCGCACTTTCAAAGTTTTTCGTAATGCTGAAGGAAGTAAAAGTGCTTTATTAATAATCACTATTAACACTTTATTAAGTATTACAATAATTTGATTTATTCAATCAGTAACAATGTAAACAAGTAAACAAAAATGTAAAGCTCAATGATCCAAATCGCCAATTTTTTCGGGGCTCAAAATCCAAAATTATCACTTTGTATGTCCCAACCATTAATTACTTCCTATTTGAATATAAAAAAAAAGATGTCCCAACCATTAATTATTTTCTATTTGGATATAAAAAAGATGTCCCAACCATTAATTACTTCCTATCTGGATATAAAAAGTCCCTCGTTGTGTAAGGGTAATGTTACAGACTTAACAATGATAAAATCTGGGGTTTGATTTCTTGCTATGGACAGAACGTAGCCATTGTATAGCTTTGTGCTAAACACTAACAACAACAACAAAACAAAAATTCAATAAATGCTTAACAATACAAATAGACCTGTATTTACAAATATTTTCTAACAAATAATATAAAACCCACCAGCCTTAGCTATACAGCCGAGAACAAGTTTGGATCCTTCATTATATGGCCCAATATATCCATAAATTGGTTCGTTAGTCTCATCGACAATAATGACTTCTTTTGGTGGAACTGGAAATATTTTACAACAATATATACATATATGTTTAATATTAATACTTGGATTAAATGTACTTTTCTTCAAAATAACACTCTAGTTAGGATAAAGCTTTAAAATTAATAAGGTAGTTAAAATCATTAACTGAAGTAAAGGTACTTAATCGTGATAAATTACTTGTTGAAAAAAGAACACTGTAGTCGAAGATACTTTATTTGCAAGTGCTGTAATGTCAATTCAAATAAACTAGCTGAGGTAAAAATACAGCTTCCATTAAAGCCTGCAAATGTAAAACCTTGAAACATTGATGCTTTACACTTTCATATATTTTGATGAAGTTTCTAACTTTCAAATGAAAGTTTTGTTTAGAAACGGAGAAGATTTGAATGAAAGGTGTCCATTAACGATTTTTCGAACATTTAACCAGTGCCTCCTAAAACCATATTACGTTTTGAGAGCTTTCTTGTGTTAATAATAGAATCTGTAAATGAGATAATGAGCAATTATTCCTTAAAACTCCTCTCTCAAAACATTGATAATTTGAAGATTAAATCAAAGGTAGGTTATAGTCCTGAAAACAATCACTAAAATTATAATTCTGTCTGTATACAAGATATCCTGAACATATAATTTATTTCTGTTATTTCCCGTACAGTTAATATTATCATGGAGCGAAAACAAACTAAAGTTAGTAGACAAACGGATCTAAAAAGAAAACTAAAGATTTTTGTTCAGATTTTAAACTTTTTTGTTAGGTTTAAACCTAAACTAGGAAAGAGCTAATACGAAAAATAACATGAAGGTTATATTATATTTGGCTGGTTCTTTACTTTTATCCATTGTTTTTAACAAAGCAATCAAAATGGCTGTAACTGTTCTCAGTTTCTTGTTCACTACAGGTAACATTACGATATGCTAATCACTTAAAATATGCTTGAAACTATTGAGTATATGAACTCACCAATAACATTCAATGTTACAATACTATTAAAGGTTCGTCCATATCTAAAATCAATCCTGCACCGGTAATCACCTTCGTCATCTTTCTGTATGGGATTAATGGTCAAGACGGATGGTTGGATGCTGATGTCGAAGTATCCTCTTTGTCCCAGGAAGTCACTGGTGAAATGTTTGGATTTTTCCAGTGGGCCTTTTCTTGAGTCTACACTGAAAATTGGAGCACTGATCCCTGACTTGTACCATAAAACCAAGGATATGGAGTCGACTTCAGAAGGAAGGCTAATGTTGCAAGGTATTTGAGCACTTTGCCCCACAACAGCTTGGTACATTGGAACTGCTAAAACATTTATGGAAAAAAAATATTTGTGAATTCAATAGCTTCAAATCATATACGATATATGAAAAGGAATTTAGGTTAACGTATAAATCAAATAGCGATGATTAGTCGACTATCATTTCTACTGGAAAACTGGCAGATTTTTGGATGACGTTAAAATGTATATAACTATTTTTTAGAGCTTTGGTGTTTATAAAGAAAGTCGTTTTAGAGCAGATGTTTAGGTTTACGAGAAGCTAAAAACATCGGTTTTTACACCAAAAGCATTATTTTAACATCAATGAAAGAGTTTTGGTGCAAAAATGTGAGAATTATTTTCTCTATTTTTCTTGAAAGCGAATTTACTGAAAAGAGCTACTTAATGTTCAATAAAATGTTCTAGATTTGCATCTGATTTGCTTTTGCGCTAAAATAACTACATATTGTTGTTGTTGTAATTAGTAGTGTAATCTTGCGCTTCTGTTGCTAATACAAAAAATATAATAAATTAGCTGCAAAATTGTGGCGACTATCCAATTTTATTACGTTTTACGTGTTAGTAACAGAATCGCAAGATTACACCACTATTTACTACTCCTAACGTCAAGAATGTTGAACATTTCGTTTCTTCAAATCCTCAAAGAAAAGGTTGCACATACAAAAAAAGCTACATATAAGTACAATGAAAGCGACAAGTGTTTTGCATTCTGATCTGGTGTTACACTATAAGATTGGCAAGTGTTTTACATTCTGATCCAGTGTTACACAGTATGAGTGGCAAGTGTTTTATAGTCTGATCTGGTGTTACACAATAAGATTGGCAAGTGTTTTACAGTCTGATCTGGTATTACACAGTAAAAGTGGCAAGTGTTTTTTCATTCTGATCTGTTGTTACACAGTATGAGTGGTAAGTGTTTTACAGTCTGATCTGGTGTTACACAGTATGAATGGCAAGTGCTTTACAGTCTGATCTGGTGTTACACAGTAAGAGTGGTAAGTGTTTTACATTCTGATCCGATGTTACACAGTATGAGTGGCAAGTGTTTTATAGTCTGATGTGGTGTTACACAATAAGATTGGCAAGTGTTTTACAGTCTGTTCTGGTATTACACAGTAAGAGTGGCAAGTGTTTTTTCATTCTGATCCGATGTTACACAGTATGAATGGCAAGTGTTTTACAGTCTGATCTGGTGCTACACAGTAAGAGTGGCAAGTGTTTTACAGTCTGATCTGGTGTTACACAGTGAGAGTGGCAAGTGTTTTTCAGTCTGATCTGGTGTTACAAAATATAGTGCAGCAAGTGTTTTTTTATTCTGGTATGGTGTTATACGATAAAAGTGGCAAATGTTTTTCAGTCTGATCTGGTGTTACGCAATAAGAGTGGCAAATGTTTTTCATTCTGATCTGGTGTTACACGATAAGAGTGGCAAGTGTTTTTCAGTGTTTGTTTGTAATTAAGCACAAAGCTACACAATGGGTTATCTGTGCTCTGCCCACCACGGGTATCGAAACCCGGATTCTAGCGTTGTAAGTCCGCAGACATATCGCTGTGCCACTGGGGGACAAAGCTGTGATGGTAATCATGATTAGGAAAATCTGAAAAATCTTAAGAACTGCACAAAAAACACGGAAAGGATCTTAAAAAAGTATTTGCGTTTGTTTTGATTTAAGAGTTAGCTTCTATTTAAAGTCCACCGGTGGGAAAGCGGGAAGTTTACGGATTGAAAACACTGAAATCAAGGGTTCGATTCTCCTTGGTGGTCACAACAGATAGTCTGATGTGGATTTGCTATAAAAACACATATTTTTATTTTAAAATGATGAGTACATTTTTCTGATATTCGTTACAAATAACTTCATACTTATTTTTTTTTCGAACGTCTTAGTGTAAGGGGAGCATTCACATTAAACAGAACGTTTTTAATACTCACTCATTAAACCTTTGGGTAACTTTAGCAGAGTAAACATTTCAGTAGCTTTAGAAATCACTTACTATAAAACATTTGTGGTTGAAATTCATTTTGGGGGCAGTGAACTCGCCAAGCGTATAGATTTTAATTCGGGGGAGAATTCAAACACGAGGATTATAAATGAAAAATACGTGAAGAACAAATATTCCTGATGCCAAAGAATAAACAAAAACCTGTTTGCCTTTAAGCCTAGAGGAACACGGGAATAGAGTGATGCTGTAATTCAACACAGCCTCGGTTCGAAACGTCGAGAATAGGATGAGAAGAAGTAGGCCCACTGTTTTACAAAAGAAAAACTGTCCGCATATTCTTGGAGAAGCAGCTTATGTAACAAAAAAGGGATACTAATCTAGGATAAGTCGCGCGGGAAGTCAGGAAACTTTTGTGAAAGCCCTTCTGACATAAAGCTGCTGACAGTGCAGGATAAGCTTCCCTTCACTTGGTGAGGAGATTAGCGATCATAATGTGCATGTGCGTGAAGCCTCGCACAACTGTATAAAGATTATAAACTGCTAAAATACTTGAAAGTGTCTAAGATATTGTAAATGACTGCTGTAATGAAGGTTTTTTTTGTACGTGTGCATGCATACCTAATACTTGGATCTCAGTCGATCAAAAACACTTCTACTGAGATACATGCAGTACATGTCTTGCACGTATAGAGATACAGTGTTCGATATTGGTTAATATAATAGCAGAATTATTGTCAACTGTGTAGCCTGCAGTTCATTATGATAATAATATGAGTAAAAATATAGAAGTTAAGGTAGAAAAAACCATCATTTATATTATTGATTTAAATTATTGGAAAAAGTTATGCGCCTGCGCACAGTCACGTGCTGAAAGTTTAAATTGTGATTGGTTGTCTTCAAATTAGTTACAAAGTGGCACGCCACTATAAGGTGTATTAAGTCATAGGCTCTCATACTTTGCCCAGTAGTAGTAGTACGAATCTAGTTATGGCTCCCAGAATAAATATTCCATGTGACAATGATGCCAATCATACATCAAATATGGAAAACAATATCTTAATGCTAAAAAAGCCAATGAAATACTCACAACCATGGCTTGGCCTGCTGAAATCACGATGCAAATGTTCTTGAGACTGCATGTAGTCACGTAAAAACTGAGGAGGACGCAGTGCGACCAAATAAGTTGGCTGAACTGTGAGGAGTAATAAACTAAATTTGGAAAAAAAATATTCCACAATCGTTCATTGATGAACATTATGGCAACATGAAAATAGGGAGCAATCCTCTGTGTGAAGAAAAGGGCTTGCAAAATACTAGCGCATTGTACAACTTATTAGCTCTTAATTTGTATTTTCTATAATAATATTTTGTATACACCATATACTTGCCATTGCATATTGTCTGTTTCCATAATTATTTCCATTACTGTTGATAGTGTTTGTAGTGTCAGAATCAATTGTGGCAATAACAATTATAATGACGTAGCAGTAGTAATACAAGTATTCAATAAGTTCAATTTGTTGAAATAACACCTGAATAATGTTGATTGCGGCAACAGGGAAAAACGTTTTTCCTACACTGTAATAATGTTAATTAATTGAATTTCAGATTCTAGAGGAACAATGATCGATATTCTTATTTACATAACATGATCATTGTTTTCACTATACAAGTAACAGTAAAACTGTTGTTTCAGAAATTGACAGGAAATACGCTTTTCAGACACTTTTATAAAAAGGTTTGATTAACGAAGCAGCGGAGTGAAACTTATTGGTTAATAACTTTTTCTCTGTATTTCATGTTTAACAAACACTTCATCAACCATTTTATTCGTGGTTTTAGTTAATACGCTCACATAACCATGAGCATTTGTTTTGAAATTTGATTATTTAAAGTCATTAATAGGACCAAAGTCAATATTTATCGTAGAAATCCTGTTGTCTTCTGTGTCAAGTGTTTTACGAAGTGCTTATAATATAATACGCTTCGTTTTAATGTTAAGATCGCGTAGTTGCATTCAAAAGTTTTGATGACATATACACAGCGTGATCACAAGTAAATAGACACTACCTTTTCAGAAAAAATGAAAATTTTCAGTCATATTCACATGAATTGATATATCTATAATTTAATTAATATTTAGTAGATCTTCCTTTCACTTCGTGGAGTTAGTTTATCCTTTGGGGCATCGTGAGAATCATCTCGTCAATTTTAGATTGTGGGATTTTTGCCCACTCTTGCTTCAAAACTTGGAGTAGATTGCTCTTCGAAGTTGTTTTTTTTGTTGTTGTTTCTTGACTTA
>NW_013665842.1:566533-570974 GCF_000517525.1 Limulus polyphemus | reverse complement strand
AAAAATTAGGTGTCTATTTACTTGTGACCACTCAGTGTATATATATATAAATAAAGAAAAACATTTTTTTAACAAATAACAAAACCAAACCACACTTTTACTTTTACAAGAAAAAATTTAAAATTCGTATAATATATTTTTTGATATCCTTTAGTTTGTAACTTTAGAAAGTTGATCAGAGAGAATTTACGTCTTAATTTTCTTATGTCATGAAAAGGATTTCATTAAAAGGTCATTATAGAGTACTTGTGCTTATGAGACACATGAAAAATAGCTTACAACCTATCCAATCTTGTTCTTATCTATGTATATATTATCACTTTTGAAGCGAGTTTTTGTTGTTTTATCTATCTATTCTTTAACATTGCCAACAACGTTTTAGAGAGGTTATATTAGTTTAACAAGTTACTTGGCCGTGAGAGAAAACCCGGTTAGTAATTAGAACGAGTTGGCCTTTTGATTACGATGTTTGTGATTTTTGTTAAGTAGGTGCTTACATTAATTAATGATTCTAATTTTGTAATCATAATCATTTATTTCTTTTCTGTTATTATCTTCGTACAAAGTGCTCGCAGTAAGTAAATGTATAAATAATATCATTACAATTCAGGCATTTTATTTTTTTACTCTTCTGGAACCAGATTTTAAGTCACGATAATGTATTACATCTCATACTAGGTTTATCAACTCGTGCATGTTTTCATATTTATAAACAAAAACATGGATTTATGTAAAATGAAATAATGCAAGTTAATGGGATAATACTAATTTTCAGCACTTCTGTTTGTTTTATTTCAATATATTTTTAATCACCTGCAAAATTTGTCATTAGACTTATAGCAAGACAGCACTGATCACCTGCAAAAGTCGTCATTAGACTTATTAGAAAGACGGCACAGATCACCTGCAAAAATCGTCATTAGACTTATAGCAAGACAGCACAGATCACCAGGAAAAGTCGTCATTAGACTTAATAGTAAGACAACATGGATCATCTGCAAAAATCGTCATTAGACTTATAGCAAGACAGCACAGATCACTTGCAAAAATCGTCATTAGACTTATAGCAAGACAGCACAGATCACCTGCAAAAGTCGTCATTAGACTTATAGCAAGACAGCACAGATCACCTGTAAAAGTCGTCATTAGACTTAATAGTAAGACAACATGGATCATCTGCAATAAAACTACACCAAGCTGTTTATCTATAAAAATTATAACTGTAAAACAAATCAGAATTTATAAAATGCATTACTTAAACTTAAAATACAAAAATGTGCATTTCAAAATTTAATTTTGAAAAATGTGTTAAATATTCATATATATTTTCACTTAAGACACTTTAACAAAGTTAAATGAAAATGTCAAACAATATTAAAAATTAAACTTGCACACACACACACACACACATGTATATAAATACCTGCACTTCTGTATAAAACTTAGAGATACAACCTAGATTGATTAGATATATATTTTTTTTTCACTTATTTAGTTGTTTTTTTTGTTGCTTTTTTAAGCCCACTCTGAGCTTTTTTCATGCAAAAAGCTTTTTGTTTTTATTTCTCTGTAGTAATTCTTTTGGTCAATTAATTTTGCGTCTTTTACCATTTGAAGTTCTTTCAGAAAATCTTCCTGAAAGTTCATATCAGGTCTCGTTGAAAATTTGTCTTTGACAATTCTGACGTTACCAATGTGCCTATGTCAATTACAACTTCGTGCTATCCCAGTTGTAAAATAACAAATCTCAGCAACACATCTTAAGAATATACTGTACCAAACGACTTGTGACTGTTCTTGAGAGTATATAGGTAAAACGGAACGCCCATTACATGTCTGATTCGATGAACATCCTCCACGCGGGAGAAACTGGAAGTAACATATGAGCACTGCCATCATCCGACAGTATAAGAAGCAAAATTAATTAATTTACGACTGGAAATGAAACCTCAAGAGTTTATTCACAATTGAGAAACTCGCTGTGAGACAAGCAAAGCTGAATATACATTATGGTATAAAGACATATGGAAGGTCTTAATTTATGTTTATCATTTATTCAATATGCATTTTGACTCGTGTATAATCACATGTAATACAAATTTATAGAATTAAGAGTTTTTAATTAATGCTCAAGCTTATTAGACAGATAGATTAAATGATCATTAGTATTTTACATCGATAAATTTTACTCATTTATTCCTAAATAATTATATTAAATATAATGTAGACTCTTCTCTATGTCATCCATACGAACAAGATTTTTGAATGTCATATATTAATGTTTTAACAGAGGCTCGATAGAACCTAATAGCAATAGGTTATCGGAAACCACATATCTGATTTCACCTCTCATCAGAGATGTATTGGTAAAACTGGACAAAAAAATCAATTTCTGTTCTCAATATGAATCTTAGCTGTCAACTTCAATGGAAAATCCATTTAAACCCTGTTGGAAAAAAAGTAACAATGTACGTTTCCAGTATGATTTTCTTTTTGGTTTACCAAATGTAATTAATGAATCTATTTCCAGAATGTCTCAGAATCAAGATAATAACATATTCAAAAACTATAAATAGTCAAGTTTTGCACGAACAACTGTCACAGAAACATAAATCGTCCTTAGTTTTATTCAGACTAGATGAATTAATTTTCTAAAACTTTACTTTAAAAAATATAGATTAGCTAACAAAAACTAAAGATCACAAAAAAATTAGCAGTCTTTAAAGCATTTATGATAAATATCGCAAAATATACCAAGATTCATGTTCAGTGATTTTGCAACAGCTATCATCCGCAAACGTCTTTTTTCTAGAAGCCTATAGCGCATCAATAACAGTAAAAACAATTACACACACACATATATAATACGAAGTAAGATGAAATCTTGTCTAGAAAAAGATTTTTCATTAGTCCTTGTTACACTGAGCTGTAGGTTCTTTTTCTATGTTTATTTAGTACCACGCTAGTAGGTAACACCTTTTTTTCACCTAATTTGTTCTGTTTTGATTTCCACGACATCACCAAAGTTGCTCAGGTCCATCTTCTTGTTCTTATTTTCAGTACTTGTATCTAATTTGTATGGTTCTAGTTCTACCGCTATTCTTTTTATTTTTCCTCGTGCAGTAAGTTCATTGCTATTATTTTTTATTTTTTTCCTATGTTTATCTTATTTCAGTTTCTTTTTTTTTGGAATCGTAGAGTCAAAATTTCCAAATAAATTACTTTTTTATTTCAAATTTTCTGATCTCCATGCAAAGTGTAATACATATTATACATATTTGACTTAATCAGTGCTTCCTATTTTTGAGAAAAGTCTGTGAAAAAATTCGAGCGTTTCTCTATTTCAAAAATGTAGTTAAGATAACAGGAAATAAGGGTTGAACACGAAGAAATTGGATTTTTTTAACATAAAAGATAATTAAAGTACCGATTTTAACAGAAGGTATGGAGTTGGACAGGAAGAGATGGGTTGTTTTGTCAGAAAAGGTACTTAAGCATTAGATTTAACAAGAAAGAAGAAAAGGGTTGAATAGGAAGAAATGAAAGGGTTGAACGGGAAGGAATATATTGGTTTGTTAAAAAAGGTAATTAAGCTACCAATTTGTTTGTTTCGAATATTCGTGCAGAGCTACACAAGAGGTATCCGTGCTAGCCATCCTTAATTTTAAACTGATAGATTAAAGGGAAAGCATATAATCAACAGCATACACAGCTAATGCTTGGGATACCTTAATTGAACAGTGGGGTTAGACCGTCAATCTTATTATGCACCAAGGCCCCAATGTATGAAACACAATTTCACGGCAACCGGACGCGAATGTTGGATCCTCGAAATTACTTTCCAAAATGCTAACCACTTGGCCGGTCGCGGCCTACAATAAGAAGTTATATTTTGTTTGTGAGAAGAGATAATTAAATTATCAATAATGACAAAAAAGAAGGAGTTGAAACATCGACATAAGGACACCTTGCTGTGTTTAGGAGAAATATATTGTTATTCAAACATTTTAAGATCTCTGTATGGGTATAAATTTGTATCAGTAGAATCACCTACGAAAATATATCATAAGAAAATCAATGGCATGTTCCGGATTGAGCATTGTTTATGTAATTCACCATTAAGAAATTCTTGTCTATATTTTCACTCTAAATTCTGAAATATTAAATAAAGAATTTTTTTTTACATTATCTTTGGCAATCTTGTTTTTAATTATGCACAAATTATACACAAGGGCTATCTGTGCTCTGCCCACCACGGGTATCGAAACCCGGTTTCTAGCGTTGTAAGTCCGCAGACATACCGCTGTGCCACAGGGGGGCTTGGCAATCTTTCTTTATTATTTAGTAAAATAAACCGTTTTTCATAACATTATTAAACCTTGAAGTCAGACTACTAGATATTTTTTCTACAGTTGTGTTCCAAAATGGCATGTTCCGGATT
>NW_013665842.1:561973-565895 GCF_000517525.1 Limulus polyphemus | reverse complement strand
ATATTTTCACTCTAAATTCTGAAATATTAAATAAAGAATTTTTTTTTACATTATCTTTGGCAATCTTTCTTTATTATTTAGTAAAATAAACCGTTTTTCATAACATTATTAAACTTTGAAGTCAGATTACTAGACATTTTTTCTACAGTTGTGTTCCAAAATGGCATGTTCCGGATTGAGCATTGTTTATGTAAATCACCATTAAGAAATTCTTGTCTATATTTTCACTCTAAATTCTGAAATATCAAATAAAGAACATTTTTTTACATTATCTTTGGCAATCTTTCTTTATTATTTAGTAAAATAAACCGTTTTTCATAACATTATTAAACCTTGAAGTCAGACTACTAGATATTTTTTCTACAGTTGTGTTCCAAAAGGGGCGAAGAAGCGCCTAGTATACGTAAAAGAATCAACTCGCCTATACATTCTTTTGACTTTTATCGAAAAAGCCCCTAAGTATTTTTATAGTCTTGCGAGTGGATAGATGACTCTCTCAGAAACGAAGCCACAGTTTTTTTTTATCTCGAAAATGCATTTAAAAACGACAGTAACAGACATAAAAAAGATTCTTAAAGCTGGGGTTGAATTTCAATTATCATCACAACAGCAGTTTGAAAATGAAGTTTCACATAAAACGGTTCCAAAGCAAATATATTTTGAATCAAAGACATTTTAGGGGTATTGCGTTATTATGCCTTGATAATATATGCACATATTTCTTAAGATACTTGAAGCATTCTCGATATCTCTAAGTGACAAAAAATATTTACTGTTAAAAATACTTTTAAAAACCTGTCTTATAAATTGTAGAAAACAAAAAAACCATGTAATTTAGTCTAGTAAAATTAATGTTGTTGTTTAGAAGTTAAGCACAAAGCTACATAATAGGCTATCTGTGCTCTGCCCACCACGGGTATCGAAACCCGGTTTCTAGCGTTGTAAGTCCACAGACATTCCGCTGTGCCACTGGGGTAAAATAAATAAGATGAAATAAGCAAACAGTTTTGTTTGTTTGTAGTTAAGCTCAAAACTACACGAAGAACTATCTGTACTCTAGCCACCATGGGTTTCGAAACTAGGTTCTAGCGTTCTAAGTCCGCAGACATACCGCTGTGCCACTAGGGGGCATAAGCAAACAAAATAATATTTTAGAATCAGTGGTTGATCAACAGCCAGATAAACACAGGATTTTTTATTGTGTGATGGTAATAGGAATGAAACTGGTTTATATTATAAACAGATAAATAAATGTATATGTATATATATATACAGAGGATTGAGTTATATTTAAACGATTTTGAATAGGCAAATCAACAAGTCACGTCACAACCACAGCCGATATGAAGTCGCGATAGAATGCCATCTGTTAGAACTGCATTTTGAAATTGGTTAGCATATCGTAGGTACTGCAATGCTACTGAAAATTAATCGCTTTCGGAAAGGGTATGTAAAAGCCCTATTCGACACAAGGAGACGGAAGGGGAGATAATATGCTACAAATCAAAATGAGATTTCGAAACAAGCACTTTTCAGAACAATACTTTTTTTTATTGTAACGAGTCTCATTATTCAGCTCATACTACACCATTATATCCGAGACTAGTGTTATATATTTTCTTTGTTTTGAGTTCCTGACTTGCACCAATTGATAACTTCTACCATATTCGTGTGAATTTGTTCACAAGCTAATTCAATCGCCCGTACGTCTGTCCCTGGGGTGCTTACACTAACTTTTCTCAAAATTAATAATCTCGGAATCAACCAATCGCACAGAACGTAATTGTTGGAATTACTGAATGTAGCTTTTTCATTCGTTCAAGCAGCACATATTCAGCATTAATTAGCTAATCACAGCAGTTTCCCAAGGGACGTGGTAGAAATGGAGAACTTTTACGTTAATAATATACGAGTTACAGAGTACGTCGTTCGGATTGCGATTTTATAAATAAATTACTGTAACTTTCATTGTTTGTATTTTCCGAACAATGAAGAGTTCCAACACTGTTTGGACTGCGAGCTCCACCCGTGGAAAGTAGAGTGTCTTCATGCTGAAATAATCACATACACAATATTGGTGACGTAAAGAAACTTGAATGAAACACAGTTCATTCATAAGAGTCTCAGTTTTTGTGAAAAACAAGAGGTCATTGTCCGTAGAATAATAGATGAAAAGTTGTTTACCTCACAATCTTTCCTAAACGAATTCATTTCCAACTAATCCCCAACAATAACTTAAGGACTATTCAAAACTAAGGCTTTTAATTAGTTTTTAATGTAAAAACAAACAAACACACACGTAAAAGGCTGAGAGTAATTTCTAAACTATTGTAAACTAGGGATTAAAAATAGATAGACACTACAGAAGATGTTCGTGTAGTTTCATAGATCAAACCACAACTTATTCAAAGTCTTTAATTTCGTGTATATGTATAGATTAAGTCACAACTTATTCAGAGTCTTTAGTTTCGTAGGTGTGTATAGATTAAACCACAACTTATTCAGAGTCTTTAGTTTTGTAGATGTGTATAAATTAAATCACAACTTATTCAGAGTCTTTAGTTTTGTAGATGTGTATAGATTAAATCACAACTTATTCAGAGTTTTTAGTTTCGTAGATGTGTATACATTAAATAACAACTTATTCAGAGTTTTTAGTTTCGTAGATGTGTATAGATTAAACCACAACTTATTCAGAGTCTTTAGTTTCGTAGGTGTGTATAGATTAAACCACGACTTCTTCAATGTCTTTAGTTTTTATACTTTTACGAGTATAACAATAATCATGTGCGACGTATTTTTAGGATAATTTTTAGTTTGACGTATGTTCTGATCACAAACGTATATTTCTACATTTTGCGCGAAGAACATTGCCGTACAGTAATATCGAACGTTAGACGAAAATGCACATTTTTATATTTGGATTGAAACTACGTATCGTCTATCGTTTAGCAGAAGCTGTTATATTTACTGATCCTACCCCCTTTCCTCACACTATTACACCCTCCTAGCTATGACAACTAACGCAGTTAATATATTTTCATATTTAATTTAAAGTTTCTTCGTTGTACACCAAGAACAAGCAAAAGCAAAGTATTTCAACATTAAGGCTCCCGTTTCGTAAATTAGAATATAATAAAGGAAGAAAATATAATTAAGAAACGATTTACAAAACGTTTATTTAAGAAATCATATATTTCATCTCATCTCTTTTTACTCAAGCACTCATACAGCAAAGCAGAGATATTTCTTCTTTTAGGCTTTTTCTACTGTAATAATGGAAATTGAGTATCATTAGAGCATAGATCAGAAAACATTTTATTTCTGTTGCAAAATGAATATTGTTTGTGACCTCTGCATGATCTAAGTGCATACTATGGCATGATTTAAAGCAGAGATTTTACTTGGTAGGGTCGAACTTCCTGCATCATACTTTAATAAAGAAAACAAAGTACAACAAGAAGATGATTTGGGAAAAAATTTTCATTTTTTAAAAAATTAGTTTTATTGTGTAAACTTACTATGAATTGAGTACGAATACGCCAAAGTAAAAGGATTACGCACGTCCCTGTTTCTTGGATTATTGTTTGTTTGTAATTAAGCTCAAAGATACATAATGGGCTATCTGTGCTCTGTCCACCACGGGTATCAAAACCCTGATTCTAGTGTTGTAAGTCCGCAGACATACCGCTATGCCACCGGGTGGCTTCTTGGATTATTGTTTGTTTGTAATTAAGCTCAAAGATACATAATGGGCTATCTGTGCTCTGTCCACCACGGGTATCAAAACCCTGATTCTAGTGTTGTAAGTCCGCAGACATACCGCTATGCCACCGGGTGGCTTCTTGGATTATGTTATAATAATGAAAAGGTAAATGTATCTACGAACGATTAGGCAAAGTTTATTTTAGATTCTATTTTT
>NW_013665842.1:559694-560990 GCF_000517525.1 Limulus polyphemus | reverse complement strand
ACAGTTGATAAGTTTCCACCCCTCTTGGCTATGAGTTTGAAAGTAGGCCAAAAATCGAAAATAAAACTAATTAACATAGATTGTTTATCATTGTTAAGAACTCTGATGTAAATAATGTTAAGTAATCGACCTCCACTTTAATAGGAAGAAATGGTATCCTTCAAAGATGATCACTTCTGCCTTCACTTGTAAGTATTTCGATAATCAATTTAATAATTCACACAAGTTTTTTATCGGTTGTGAAATTTTTCTTCATTTCGTTCACAACGTTCACTAGGTTTACCTGACACCATCAGGTGAGATACAAGATGCCAGGTAAACTTGGTGAAACGTTACGAACAAAATAAACAAAAGTTTTTTGTTTTTTTTACTGCGTACAACCGATGAAAAACTTGTGTGAATTAAAAAAAAAACACGACTCTTACTAATATTTAATTTATCTTACTTTTCGATTTGACAATTAATTTGCTATACAAAAACAGGTTATAAAGGGATCGCTGTCAAATATACATATATGCAACAAACTGTTTCTTACTTGTGGAAAAACGTCCTAAACATTATTGCAGTACATACACACATAAAAATGTGTTTACTATGAGATCAGCACTTATTTAAAAACAAAAATACAGATCATAAGGATGTGTTAATATCAAACAAGTGTATGAAGTCGGAATCACTTACGTGAGCATCGTACACGCCACGTTAAGGCAGAAATGTACACGCACAAAAGTATTATACAAATGACGTCATCGAAAATACGGAAATGTGCATTTTTTATTAAGATAGGTTTTCTTTGTGGTGAATGCTAAAGACGTAATATTTGATAACATGCAGTAATAAACCACTTAAATGGCTGGGCGTGGCCCAGTAATTAGAGTGCTCGGATTGTGATTCCGAGGTTTCACAAAAAACCCGCTACACACTTTGGGGGTTGTAGGTGCATTATAAAAGTGACGATAAAATCTCACTATCGGTCAAACAAGAGTAAAGCTGTTTTGGGCCTTACATGCGAGTTCAAAAACAATGAAGAATATATAACACAAGTTTATTCCAATGGTAATATTTGCTACGCACAAAACAAAAACGTACATTCCGCCACAATTTAATTCTTCGTATTGTTAGCCGACACTAGGCAGCTGGTACATAATTGAATAGAGTTGTTTAAACACTTAAATACACCATTTCGATACCTCACTAATATAAAAGCTTGGTTTGATCTGAAGTTTCATTGGTGGTAGTGTCCAGGGTCACTAATGAGGAGTGGAATTCTCCGAAACTAGTCTGGCTCACACGACC
>NW_013665842.1:555645-558910 GCF_000517525.1 Limulus polyphemus | reverse complement strand
AAAATGCTACTGAAGTATGACTGTAATCTGCTTATAAACTAAACCAATAATATGTAGCTGAAGTCGTCATTTCTTTTCTATTTACGAACTTGAAATATTATTCCTCTTATTTTATTACATAATAATAGAAAATATTGTACCGAAACAAGATACTGTTATTTTTCTAGATTGCATTAAAATTTTATACTCAATTAACATTTAAAGAAAAAGCTATTAATTAATTGATTCTTGTTCATATTAACTGCATATTACAATGAACAAAAAATATTTTTATCAGTTCCAGTTTTTCATTTATATCACAAACTATCTGAATTAATTTATCCCGTTTCAAACAGATTTTAGTAGTTGTGTTTATTGTGACATTTAAGCAATGTTCGTATAAAAGGATATAGTTAACCCAGCTACTTAAAAGTAGAAGTTTTTATCATTTTGAAAATAACTCCGTGCTGGAAACAAACATCTTTAACACCTAAGTCCACGTCTGTCACGATATGTCAAAGAACAGTCCAAAGCGAGTCTTTACATCCTCTACAATCCAATGACGCCTTGGATGGTGAGAAGAAAATTACTTGGCAACTTGAAGATCTAAATTAATCCCTGGAGTGTTAAGAAAGATAAAAAATGGAGAGTTGACACTCGGAAAATAAAAAAATCCATCTTAAACTGTAAGCTGAATCTAGAAAACAATAAGACAAGAAATAGTGTACTTTTAGAAAGCATTATTGGTCAGGAAAAGCTACATCGAGATCTAAAACAAGCTTTTATCTTCTCATTGCTTCATTCTGTATTGTCTCAAATGATAAAAGCTTCTTGCTGTTGATAAACCTGCTATCAAAAGGTTCCTTTCTATTGATGTAATCCTTATTGACATAAATTTCATTGTTGTTATATGTAGACCTACACATAGAGATTTACAAGGTTTACTTTTCGAAAGCCTTACACTCAACAATTTACGGATGAACGCAACAGTTTTGTGTTTATAAAACGAAGCCAACTAAAAAACAGTTCCAACGCGTAGAGTGTAAGCATAACTAAAAAATATAGAAAGCCTTTTTTCAATGCAATTTGCTTATTTAATGGTGCTCAGTTGCAAATTATAGCATAATAATCAAATTGATTCTTTAGCTTGTGTTTACCATCACGAGAGTTGTATGTAACTTTTACTTAAAAAAAAATGCCCTCGCCCCCTCAGTGGCTCAGTCTGCAAGGTTACGATGCTAAAAATCTGGTTTCGAAACACGTGGTAAGTAGAGCACAGATAACCCATTGTGCAGCTTTGTACTTAATAATAGCACACAAGCAAATACTGTAAATATCAATATAACATAGATTGAAAACTGTTCATGTATACAAAGTTATATTACTAGAATTATAAATGAAAACTTGTCTATTTTTTTTTTTAGTTAGTCGAAAATACTTACTCCATATTCAAAATTTTGTTTTCGAATTTTAGTCTCCTAGAATAGGGATCCTTTCTTACAGCTTATAATATTTGCAAATAGACTTTTCCCCAACATGGTGATTTTGTTACTCAAAGAAAGACATGGAACTTACTTTGCCATGAATTATATTACGGATATAACGAACACACTATCGTTAAAATACTGTTTTTATTATACACTCATCTAATTCTTGAAAGTCAGAAGTAATTAGATAAAGAATGCAATGTTAAAAAAATAATGGGCCTAATACTAATGTCTTATGACAAATATGGTTAATTGTAATCATGCTTCGCCGACTTGGAAAAGGCGCTCACCCCATGATTGTTGTTGTAACAAATGTCTCATATAAATAGTGTTCCGAGTCCTACTGTGGGAAGATTCGGAGATTGGATTTTGGAACATTTGTTTCGAGATTGAAAAGATCGAATTCGATATCAGTTTTGCAGTTCGTCTTGTTACTCGAGTGCGGTTCGTTTTGGTGAGTGTTTTTGACAGTTATTACTTACTTGTTTATTATCTTTTCATTTGTGTCCATGCATTCTGGGTTGTCTCAAGTTGTTGAGCGCTCAACTATGTCGGATCAGCCAGGTCATTCGCCTCGTCGTGTTCGTCCGAAACCTTATTCGACACCTTACTCACCACTCTTCTCTCTGATGCCAGTGCTTTACACATACCGACTTCTTCTTCAGCTCCCCATAAAACAGCCTTACCTCATAGAGCTGTAGATCTGTTACACCACTCTTCCACTTTATTGCGTGAATACCGTCAATTTCATGACCCTTTGTTGCTGCAACGATCCCGGGGTCTTCAACGTACTGCCCGTAATTTTGCTCAGGCAGTCCGATGTCAGCGGTGGCATCAGGCCTGTAACAAAATCGGTCATTCCTCTTCTTTCTCGCAATTCTGGAACCGTTTTTAAGCTCCTCACGGATCAACGATGCTCACCCTCCTATCCTATACTTGTTGATGGTGCTGCACCTTCTACATCTTTGGACAAGGCCAATCTTTTTGCTGATTTTCATGAACAGAACATTCAAGTACCGGAACGTCATATTCTTACTACAGTAACACTAAAACCACCGTTAACTCAACCATTGCCTCCCTCGTTGACCTTACTCCTAGTTCTTCTTATGTTGTTGACAATGATTTCTTACACGCTCTCATTACTGCAGCTGATGTCCGGCGGGAGCTTAAGAACAGACGTAACTCTACCCCTGGTCCTGATGGCATCATACTGCCAAGTCCTTCATGCCCCTCTGCAATTCCTTCGACTTCTTGCATTGTTCTACACCTTTCTTCTTTCCTCGGAATTTTTTCCTGATTCCTGAAAGTTATCCACTATCCTGCTTTTTCTGAAACCGGGTAAACCTGCCTCTGATGTTAATTCTTATCGTCCTATCAGCCTCAAGGTTTTACTGAAAACACTACTTTTAATGCATCCTTGTTGCCCGTCTTCATCAATATATAGCTGTTCACAACCTGCTGCTTCATACACAGGCGGGATTTCGCCCACGCCTTTCTACTTTGGATCAACTTGTCAAATTGTCTGACTCACTTTCCAATCATTTCAACACTCGAAGACCCTACTGCATGCTCCTGTTTGATTTACGGCGTGCTTTTGACTCAGTTTGGCATTAAGGTTTACTCCACAAAGTACATGTCTTACACTTTCCTATTCCCTATATTCGTCTCATCTCCTCTTTTCTACACAGGCGCCGTGCCACTATATCTATTGATGAGATTCTCTCTCGCACTTTTACACTACATGCTGGAGTCTCACAACGTTATGTGTTGTCTCCCCTTCTATACATTCTCTATGTTGC
>NW_013665842.1:551573-555498 GCF_000517525.1 Limulus polyphemus | reverse complement strand
GAAATATTTAATTACATTATCTCAAAATAAACTTTCATTTCGGTGCAATATTGAAATTAGCTTGAATTTTTCATAACCTCTGAATAGTGGGTGACCCAACGCGTCACGGTTGTTCTAGTCACTTCTAAATTAGGGACGGCTAGCATAGATAACTCTCGAGTAGCTTTGCGCAAAATTCAACAAACAAACAAATGTATTTCTAGGATATTGAAACATGCATTGATATATAATACTGTGAAATATAATGTGCATAACTATCGGCGATTTATCAATATAACGCTCTGAAGCTTTTCGTTCTTATTCCTTCTATTTATCATTGAAAGAATACAATATATATATATATATACATATGAGAAGTCAGCGCAATGTATTTTGAAATTCCGAGTTAAAAGTATTAATTGCTTTGATTAGAGATAATGAAATAACAGTCATACAGCTTATGGATAAGGCAAAAAACGAGAAAGAGAATAACTTGTTCATATATGGCATATTACTTATTATTAATAGCTTTGAATCGGAAGTATATACTATTTTCGTATAAAAATACAGAATAATAAACAATTCGAGGAACTTCTTTGGATGAATTTTTTACACATATGATTGATATGGTTAGAATATTAATACTGTACATCCCATACATTCTTCTTATTCTTGAAAATTCTTAAGGGACTATATAAAGGAAGTAGTGTTAAAAATGCAATAGGCCTAATACTAAAGTCTTATGACAAGTATAATTAATATCGTGTTTCTTTAAGTTATCAAGGTCGGCTAATGGCTTAATAATTACTTCTGTCAGTATTGTTGCACTTAAATGTAAAGATATTATAACAAATAGTTGATTCTCATGTATGCAAGTTAGTTAGGGTTCCTAATTTACCTCAGAAAATGTTTTAGAAACAGATTTGAGACAAGATTAAATGTTTGTTACTTATTGATGAAAAACAAACTAAACGAAAAACAATATTCTTTATTTTCTAACTCTTCTTTCTACGCTTAATTGTTTTACAAAACAATATCAGCTATTTAAAGGTCATTTTCAATTTACTAAGAATTAAAAAAACAGCTTTAAAGTAATTTACCAGTACTGAAGAAATCTGTTGATTAGATTTGTGTTTTTAAGTATTCTACATGTATGAAGCTAATTAACAGAAAAAGTCTGCCATAACTTTATTTATATACTTCTTACGGAAAATAGTCAAAAAACGCCGCTTTCGAAAACAGTTTAATCATAGTAATATTGAGCGCGTGACTCGACTGTTATTATCCTAGTGTGGAACTATAAAATCCAGCAATATATTATAAAACCGTATTTCTTCTTGAAATAAACTCTAAAAAAAAAAAGAAGTGGTAATTAACTAGAGGCGCGTTAGCTCGTTGATTGCAATAATTTCAAACACAAACAGAATAATCCTTAAACATTTTACCAGATAAAAAAATATATATATACATAGCTTAACATACCATAATCAAGAACTGGTAATTAGGATAGATTGTTTGAGAATCTTGGAAGATTTGCTTTCTGTTTTTGATCTGGTCCAGGCGTGTCCAAGTGGTTAGCATGCTGGTCTGCGGATCAAAACGTTCAAGGTTCGAACCGTGATATGCTGCAGAAAATACTCCGCATTCCAACTGTGGATGCGTTGTAACTGTGACAGTCAATCCCAATATCAGGTTACGAATAGGCGGCGGTTGCCGCTGTATGGTTGTCGTTCTTCAGGTCAGCATTTCAAGTTAGGGTTGGCTGTGCCTGAGCCTGAAGGAGCTTGACCTGACCGTTTAGCCGAAGTGTCTCATTAGGGGACATTTAAATTAAATGCAAAAAAATACCAGATTTTGATCAGTTTCAATTGTGGATGTATTTTATTAATTTTCTGAAAACTGTCCCTTCTGAAGTGTAAAAAAATGAAAGAAAAACGTAAAAGACTCAGTAAACCACGTTTTACTGTTATACTGTTTTATAACTTCAATGTAGATGGAGAATTTTCATTATTTTCAGTTGAATCATCACGCATTTTTTTATAATCACTAAACCTGGTAAACGATCTCGATCCAAAGTAATTTGTAACCTCCAAAAACATGATTCGATGTTTATAATTTTAGCCAACTCTCACTGTTTGATTATTTGTTCTGCAATGATTGTTGTTAACATTGTTTGTTTGTTTCTTATTAATGTTTGTATTAAAAAAAAGATCGTATATCGATCCCAACTCTCTTGATACGTATAACCGTATTACAGTCCACTTTTGCTGCTCTTTTCTTTGTGATATTTCAAACATAAGCCTGAACTATACATCAAATATGTTATATTATTTAGGTAGGAAATAAAACCCGAAGAAATGTCAATGCACGTTGTAAAACCAGTACCCGAGGGCTGTCGGACTTAACTAACCTCGGCCAATCCGTTGATCTATTTCAAGTTTAGTGGGTGTTTACATGAGATTTTAGATCCTCGTATTATTTTTTCCATTGTTCTCTTGTGAATAAATGCTATTCGGGCGTAAATAAGAAGAGGAAATAAGACAAATATTTTACAGCTACAGGTTGGCTGGAGTTGGTCTTACTCACCAGCATGATAGAAATCTGAGATCTCTTAGTGAAATATCCAATTTTCATTTGTCTTAAAATTATCTACGGGATCCACTCTTCGTATTTTTTAACACATTTTTGTAAGTTATTTATGCAACAAACTGCTTGTAAGTCTATGAATTTGTTGTTTAGAGGGGTTCCCTAATACCATTTAACACACAAAAAAATATTCTGTTAAAACTGTCAGTTTTATACAGTAAGTGCAATAGACGAAGGCATTAAATTATCCAATATGATGGATTAGGTGGATATCACTGGTAGTTAGTGGTATGAAAACAAGCCAATAGTTTCTTAAGTATATTATGCATGTAAAAGCAGTTAGTTTAAGATTGTTTTCGTACAACATATCGTTTTTTTTGTAAGCATGACAAAAGTTTTTTCTATAAGTTCTGGGCCTCTTATGTGACACAGGCTGGATCTTATGTGCCACTGGTTGGATCTTATGTGACACTGGTTGGATCTTATGTGACACTGGTTGGACCTCATGTGACACTGGTTGGATCTGTCCCACTTGGAAATCGAAGAACTATTACTAACTAATTCTAAGTTATATTTCTTTCAAGATGACCCCCCAAATATTTTACCGTTAGAACAAGTTGACCCCCCCAAATATTTTACCGTTACAATGTTTTCTATTAAGTTTATTTACATGTTTGAGGAAATTCGCACAAAGCACAAGAGTGTGTTTTTTCTTTACAGGCAACAAATAATTCGGTTGAAAAATCGAAATACATTACATAGAGAAAGAGACGTAACTATATTATATATGCCATATAATATATAACTATATTCACCATATTCAGTGTCGATGACTCTGTTAGAACACAACAAACACAGTAGGACACAACAACAACAACATAAGCGTTATTTCATTTTGATCACGGGGGGGGGGGTGAGCCAGTAGAGCGTTACGCCCTCTCGTCAGCCAAGGGACGAAAAAAAAATGGGTAAAATTAATAACAGATGGGTAAGCGTGCAAGTCAGCACAAGAGGCGGAAATTGGGGAAAACGCGATATTTACAAATGGAAGAGACAATCCGTAGAAATATGGGTGAACACTAACCAGTCTATATCATATAATGGAGATTGTGTGGGAACTGGCAACAGTTATATCGAGTATTATGAATCAGGATAGATAAATGGGGAAAGAGGGGACATCGGCATCTCGACGTGGTCGAGATTGTCAGCTGGGAGGGACATGACATAGAGGTTTGGTAGGTGATCAGCTGGTGCAAAAATGCGTCTCGGAGTGGGTACAGTGGTCGCGAGAACATCGGAGAAGATGAGATTGTGGTCACAAAAACATTTATTAACATAGCGAGTGCGAAGCGTCGAAGGT
>NW_013665842.1:527173-550728 GCF_000517525.1 Limulus polyphemus | reverse complement strand
TTTAATGAGGAAACATCGTCTTGCACAGTCCTGCAAGGACACAATTGGATATGTCAGGGATAATTTTGGCACCTAGGAAAAGCTAAGGTGCGTGTTGAAATTGTTTACACTAAAAAAAAAGCCTAATTTGGGTGATTTGTGTCTCGAATGTTAACACATTAACATAAACTATTCAACAAAAATAATATATTTAAAGATAATTCTAAATTTGTGTTTATAAAAGATGGGATATGTTTATGGCAGTCAACATTTATTTAGTTGCAGTTATGTTTTGCAAAAACATAATTTTTGATGTACTATATGTATGCATATATTATTTAAAGTAAATAAAACAAATTATTTATTGCCGGTAAAGTATTGTTTCTGTATCGAAATGTTAAAAGACACCACTCAGTTCATATCAATATATCTAATAATAATATCAAATTTCAGAAAGACGTGAAAGAATGAAAACAAACAAACATCAACATCAAAGTGTTCAACCTTGTGTTCATTAATTAAATAACGTTATACACTTACAACCGCTTCAATATCTAATTGTTTTCAGTCTATTCTATAGCATTGGGCCTATTACTCTTAAAATGATTCAACCTGGTTATATCATCGTTATATAAACTTAAAATAATTCAATATATACAGTCTTGGCCGAAATGTTTGCATACTGTTCCGTTATTGTCTACATGTATGGAGTAGTAATTGAATAAATGCCCGAGCAGTAACAGAGAAGGTAGCGTGTGGTCGGACAAACATGTACGAGTTGTTATTCTGGTCTATATAAGTTGTTTTGAGAATTTGTTCGTCAAAACACACATACACACCTGTTTTGTATAAAACGGTGTGCATTTGGTATAGTCTTTTTCGAAAAAGATCAACGCTTTGTTCAGACAATTTCTCTATACTTGGTGTAAAGTTACGTGCATTGTCACGTGCCAGAAGATATAGGGCGTCAAATTCTTCGCCTGTCCAGAAATGGCGTGAAGCAAACGGGCATTGCCAGAACAGTAGGGTACCCCAAGTGTACTGTATACACAGACTTAAAACGTCATCGGACTACAGGATACATTGTTCCAGCAAAGTCGACTGGTAGACACCGAAAAAACTACTGCCCGAGATGACTGTGTTTTGATCAGGCTAACACGTCAAGGTCGAAAGAAGTCTTGCAACACCTTACTACAGGAATGGAAAGAACACATTCGTTCCAGTGTACCCAGAAGAACAGTGAAGAGGAGGTTGACCAAACAAGGTTATTTTGCAAGAATGGCCATCTGCAAATCGATATTAACCAGAATTCCCCGCCATCACCGTGTTACTTGGGCAAGACAGCATGCCAACTTACAGTTAGGATACTGGCGACATGTCATCTTTTCAGATGAGTCCTGTTTCCTGCTTGTTAAAGATGATGATAGGATTCGTGTTCGTCGTTTGTCTGAAGAACAGATGAGGGAAGACTGACTTTCCGACAGGGTACAAGCAGGAGGAAGTGCAGTACATGTTTGAGCAGCTATTCATTATGGTGGAAATACTGCTCTCCATTTCCTCCAAGGAAACGCCAATGTCGCCTCCTACAAGCATCACTTGTCATATGCCAAGGCAAAGTTTGGCAATAACTTTGTGTTCCAGAATGACAATGACACTTCCCACAGTGCGAGTATTGTACAGGGTTATCTGGACCATGGGGACGTTATAAAATGACATGGAGAACAAAGTCTCCAGATTGTAACCCAACTGAGAACTGTTAGGAAGAACTGAGTCCGAAACTTGTTAACCACGACCATACACTAGCTACTGTAGCTGAGTTGTAGCGTCTTCTAGTGACAAGTTGGGATGAAATCATGGTGGATTACATAAATAACCTCATCGACAGCATGCTACGTCGCCTTACGGAGGTTATTAGCGTACGAGGAGTACCAACCAAGTATTGAATGTTTAATATGAACTGATATAAGGTTACAGACGCTATTTATAAGTAGATGGGCACTCGGTAGAGCGCATTCCTCTGCAACGCAGCGTTGATCATATTCGTCCCTCAAAAAATACGAAAATGTGTTCGTATGTCCGTTGTTATCAATGGACACGGACCATGTTTGGCAGGACAATGAAGAATGATATTCTACATAAGTCCACCAAGTTTAATCAAAATCCGATCATTTTTGACTGAGTTATAGAGCAAAAATAGTGGGAGAAATTGGTTCTCATGTTAACCTTGAACTTTGGCCTTGACCATCAAAAACTAATCACCTCTAAGTTGGGTCATAGTCCAAATGTGTATCAACTTTCAAACAAATGTATTCAGTCATTTTTGAGAACTCTTGCTGACAAACACACATACTTACACAGGGGTGAAAACATCCGTCCATTTAATGGCTTTATTGTGATAGGTGAAATGCTGAATTACACATCTTTCTACGGGTATCTGATAAAATTGTTTCCTGTTCTAATAAATCGTTCATGATATCCATAGAGCCTGTCTCATTATACAAATTACATATGTATATGCGTAATATAACATGCGTTTCTCAGCTAGACAGCGCTAAGTGCATATATAATCCATATTAATAATAATGATCTTACGTGTTACAAAATGTGCAAACGTCTTGGCCAAGATTGTATATATATTAGCCTAGTCTATCTGCCTATCCGTAACGGTTTATATATTAACCTAACTATATATACATATATAATGCTTCTTTTGACTCAATGATTGAGTGATCTATTAGAATTATGGGGTTTGGAAGTTTGGAAAATTCTTAGGATTTCTGATTAGTAAAAAAGTCTTATAATGTGTATATAGGATTGATTTTTACAGGTTTACTTTCAATTTCATGTGATTTGTATTTATTTAAGTTTCTTGTAAAATTAATCAAGTAATTTGTGACGTAATATTCTACTTTGTAAGTTTCTTGAATAAGTTTTAACTTTTCAGTTTAACTTGTAGTTATTTTAACACAGAATCTCGTGTCAGTATGAAAAAGAATAAGTTGCCTTAAGACCTATAGAACTATGACGTATTTCAAACACATCATATCTTATTCCCTAAGATACTTTAATACCAAAAATATATAAAGAAATAAAGCTTTTTTGGTATATATATAAAAAATTTAATCTACAAAGTAAAATTTACACAAAGCAAATTTGGAATTTAAAGATACTTAAAAAAAGCGAATAACCCTTTACAACATACCAGCAAGAGTTAAAAACCTGTTCTCAATTTTCAGGTTATAATTTATTGAGTGAAATGTTCATATGACATGTTCCACATTAATGAAATTGGAAGACATCTAGCAACTAGAAGTAACGAACAAAAGGAATCCGCTAAAACAATGAAACTAACAGTTCAATGATCATAGAACATGCAGCAGGACTAGAGCATCATACTGAATGACGAAACAGTGTAATCGTAAACCAAACCAATTGTTAAAAGAGTCCCAAAATAATGGAAGCTTTCCATACCAGCTTACTCTTTGTAGAGTTGTTTCATTATATTGTATTTAATTGAGTCTGGTATCGTTTTACAGAAGACTTGGATAATTAGCGGTGATTTATAGATACTGTTTGTTTGATATATTATATTTGTTTAGAAATTGTGCAGAGTTGCTATCCTATAGAACTGATCCCCGTTCTGTTGACTCTCTGGATCAATGAAAACGTTGCGATACACATTCAGGCTAGACAACTATTACATCCAGAGTAGGAAATTATATGGATTAATTCAATTTATTTTAGGTTTGTGACAGATGAAATGTTGAGAGAAAAAACATAGCAATAGCATTTACTTGAAAAAGGTAGCACACTCATCTGTTAAATTTCTGTTGTTCACAGTTGTTCCGTATACAAACGACAGAATATCCGACGGATAACGCTTGGTGACTCAATGGAAAGTGTTCAATTAACTATACATAACGTCCACAAGAACAGGTCTGTGGCATAACTTTTTTTTTTTCAATGAACATAATCTACATAATTTCGAGTTTCCACCAAGATTGAAGTTGTACCCTGATATAGAAGTTTCGTTTCGGGAATACAAACTATTTAAATGCGATTACATGATAAGACGTATTTTTTTTTCTCAGCCGAGAAGGCTTGATCAAATAGACGCAATTCTTCTCGTTAAATTAATCAGTTTATCTGTTGTTGTTGTTGTGGTTGCGAATTCATATTCTGCTTTCTTAGTTTATTTTGACGTTAGAGCTTAACTTGAATTTATGTTAAAACATAATATAAAACCAGTGTAAAACCTGTCTATATGAGAAATAAACGGACAGTAAGTTTTAGACTGGTAAAACTAAGCATAACTAGAGAACACATCGTTCCTTGATAAGATGTTTTCTCAAATAAGCATCCTATGCCTCTATTATGCTTTAACGCCACCCCCCACCTCCCCACCCCGTTTTAGTGCAATTTCATGAGTTAGCGTTTGTAAAATAATGTTTTCGCACATCAATAGTTTTAACTACTTAGGTACAGAAGAAAACGCAAAATACAAAATCGGTAAAAATAGACAAGTTGTCTCAGTGCACTCTTCTCACCACGGAGAATCGACTCCCGAATTTTAACGTTGTAAGTCCGTAAAGTTACCGCTAACCCACTGGGGAACAAAACAAAAAGAAGTATGTTTTCGGTTTTTAGATTTCGGTAATGGATCAAGTGTGTGATGATTGCGAAAAATGTAAAAGTTTGTAAATGGTTGCAGCTATGACAAATATCTGTCTATATATTAATGTTTGTAACTGGTTGCAGCTATGACAAATATCTGTCTATATATTAGTGTTTGTAACGGGTTGCAGCTATGACAAATATCTGTCTATATATTAATGTTTGTAGCGGGTTGCAGCTATGACAAATATCTGTCTATATATTAATGTTTGTAACGGGTTGCAGCTATGACAAATATCTGTCTATATATTAGTGTTTGTAACGGGTTGCAGCTATGACAAATATCTGTCTATATATTAATCTGAGCGTCATTTAGATTTTAGAACAGTATTTCTGGGTCTAACAACCTAAATATCTAACACTTTAACACACGCATCTGACAAGACATACTAAACTTTCGTGATTTATGTCTTGTGACCACAGATATATTTGATAATCTATTTTTTTTGTCGTCGTGGGGGAGCAGCATTCGTTTGTTATAAAACTGCATTTCAAGGGTATGCTAAGCATGGTGGATATATATATATATATGAGTCCACCGTCTTTTTCGTAGTGTGGTAAATAAGTGTCGCCTTGAGTAAATGTTTGCTCATGCACAGATTTAGAAAAGAAAGCGGGGAGGCTCATGAATAGGGCATTAAACTTCATGTGTTTCTCTCTGTATGCAAGATCCTCTGAAGCCTTAGATGATTTGAAGGTGTCAGTAAGACGGAATAGGGTGGAAGAGCCTTCGAAACAGGAACAAAGGAGCTGAAAACTCTTACAAAAATCATTAAACCTTGGCAGAAGTTAAAGAGGAAACTCAACATTGGAGATGACAAGGATACTTGTTTTAAGACGCTGCACGTTTTTTTTTACACGCTAACGTCTGTTAGCAAAGCAATTCAAATCAGTCGACACACAGACATCGATTATTTCATAACTAACTTCTTTGAATAAAGTTAAGATACGTATACGAGCTGAAGTGCAACTCGTTTGTTCAAAATCTTAAAATGAAGCAAGCTTGTTCTTCTCCTACTTTTATTATTCTATTTCTTGAATGAAATTTCGTGTTCGTTTTACGGTAAACATTTAGATAAATGTAGATTTAATGGCATTTCATTTCTCTTGTTACTTACCTACGTTTTAAAACGTTATTTTATAAACAAATTGTGTGACAGGTCCTCTCTCTTTTACAATTTTGCTCTTGTAATTTATTGAATGACGTCATTAATAACAACGCCTAAGCGTATCCAGAATCATTTGTTACCCTTTGGCCAATAAAACAATTAACTTGATTCTTTTTCTAACATTTACGTTTTGAGCTAGTAACAAAACAATGTCCTAGATTCAATTGCAGAGCTGTTTTTGCACTGAATATATGAATTGCTAAGAAGATGACTTGTTTTTAATCATAAATTTGATTATTTCAATTATTTTAGTGGTGAAGCTTCTCACAAAAAGTAATATCTTAGAGGATTCTACATGTCAATGTTTACAGCTAAAGTAGAACTTTCTCTAATATATCCAATTGGATCATTGCAGAACTATGAATGCCGATGTTTCTAGCTTATGAGAACTGTCTCTGACACATCCAGTTGGATCTTTGTTAGACCCTGCTTAAACAAAACTATCCCTGAGATATCCAATTGTGTCCTTGCAGGACTGTGCAAGACGATGTTTCCTCATTAAAAAAGTTATGACATGGCTCAGTTCACTAGATTTAAACCGGAGTAAGATAGCTCTAAACATAACACGTTGAGCTGTATATATATATATATATATATACATATTGAAGAATGTGTATTCTCATAAGACAGTAGTTTTACCACAAATAACGTTTGGAGACGTTATTACCTAACTGTGGCAACAAAATAATATTATTGGACTTTCAACAAGAAGAAATATATGTTAATTACAGAATTTGACCTAAGTAAGGTAATATAGTTATCTTGTGAGAATTATAATAAAAGTTTAAATTAGTAATACCCAACCACGGCTTGAACCCTCTCACCTAGTTTAAGTATAATACGTTGAGCTGTGTTTAGAACTTTCTTACTCCGGTTTAAATCTAGTGAACTGAGCCATGTCATAACTTTCTATCACCTAGTGTAAGTATAATAAGTTGAGCTGTGTTTAGAGTTTTCTTACTCCGGTTTAAATCTAGTAAACTGAGCCATGTCATAACTTTCTAGCACCTAGTTTAAGTAAAACATCTTAACATTATTACTACAAAACCTATTTTGCTAGAGGGTTGCGAATTCTATTGGTATATATATATATATATAGTTCTTAACTTTCGGCAAATCTAGAGACTATAAATCTAATTAGTGAAAATACTATTTTTCCCAAGTGGACTTTGTTAGCGTTCCAGTTCATTACCGAAGACACACACAACTGCTCAGAATTTAATTTGTTATTTCTCAGCTGCTTCTGAGACTTCTCCATCCCATATAGATAGGTGATTCTAAGATGTATATCTACCTCCAAGTATTAGTCTCCACTAAACTTAAGTTTAATTACGTGTAAAATCAAGGCAAAGCTCTAATATCATATAATTAAAATTGTAAGAAGTACACTCTTTTATGTTTAAACATATTTGGAACAAATTTAAATGAACGTTATTAACAGAAAAGAAAGAAACTTCATATCTAATTGAAATCAATAAGACACTTGATGAAAAGTTTTTCGATGAGAAAACAGCAAGAAAATAAATGTAAGATTCTAATCCTTAAATACCTGTTAGACATAAAAGTAAATAAAATAAGTGCAATTAATAGTTATGAAAAATAAACTTGAAATTCATTAAACATTTCTGTTTGCGTAAAATTGATTGTTTTGGAAGTAGTTTTACTTGCCAAACTCTTTATGATAATTGAATTAATACTAGAAACCTTAAGTGCCACGGAGAAGATGAAACAAATTTGGAGAACGCATTTTCTGATGAAGGTATATAAGTGTTCAGTACCGATGCAAAAAAAATATCTTAATTGAAACATACATTCCTAAGCCTATTAGTATATAATAAGCTGTTTTCGTTGCTTCAGGCCTGCAATTTATCTATGTTACCACATACAATAAAGGCCAACAGCAGTATCTGCATGGTATATTCTACCTTTAGCTGTCACGCATTTAGCAGTGTAAGACAATTTTTAAAATTATTTTGTATGTTTTATATTTATTGAATTGTAGTTAGGACTAAACTAATCACACATATATTTTATCTTTACGTAAAAGCTTCAAACTTGTAACCGTTTAGTAAACTTTATTTGCAAATCTTTAAGCTCTGTTTCACCGACAGTTAGGATTCGTAGATGTCGAGTTATTACTACGTTTATTACGTAGATGTTTTTATGTCACAGCACAATATATACATGTTTTGATCGGCTTTTCTTTCTTTTAAAACACCTGACTCTATACAGCATACTAGAGGTTACTGTTGTTGACAGACACAAAAATTAATTGGACAGATCTTTAACCTTATGATGTTTATCTTACACACCAGTTCAGTTTTGAAGATCGTTTTAAGTTCTATTTTTTATTTCCCATTATATTTATACTTGCCCCCCCCCCCAGTGGCACAGCGGTTTGTCTGCGGATTTACAACGCTAGAAACCGGGTTTCGATACCCGTGGTGGGCAGAGCACAGATAGCCCTTTGTGTATCTTTGTGCTTGACTGCAAACAAACAGAACTTATACTTGGCCTCTTTTGACGCAAAACTAAAGTACAGATTCTATGAAATGAAGATGATTACAGCCTTTACATAAAAACAGATAGTTTCGTTGGCTTCTGTATGAGAAATAAGATATAGCGACCCTGTATGTCATAATATACATGACTGTATACAAAACCTAGGATCTCTAATCTCTTGTTTCCGTATTTACTTTAACAGTGTTAACATGTGTAGATTGCTAGAAGGTTGTACAGTGCCATTTAAGCTATTGTATTTCGCTGCCGGTGATATCTTTTACTGAGTATCAGAGTTCAATGGTCAGGCATGAACTAGAACACCTGAAATATTTAGTTCAAACGCTATCGATATGCATTAGACTTTTTGAGAAATATGAAGTTATATAATGTATAATGCCAAAAGCTGACGAGACACGAGATATATTAAAGTATTAAGAGTGGGAAACGCATTAAATAATAAATAAAATGACGAAAATTTGAACACTTAACAAGACCAGTGTATGCTTCCGGGAGGAACGGCATAAACTATAGCCTACAATAGATTATATGTTTTGTTACTATACAACCTCATAAATATGAAAGTTTGTTAAGTACTAGGCTCCGCAATGAACTATCTGTGCTGTGCCCACTACAACGATTTAACCCCTAATTTTAGCCTCTTAAATAAATAAATGAATTATTCTAACTAAATACCTCCCCCCAGCGGTTCAGAGGTAAGTCTGACGGTTTATAACGTTTAAAACCGGGTTTCGATACCCATAGTGGACAGAACACACATAGCTCATTGTAACAAAAAGAAGATAGCTTCCTAAATTTCGTTGTTAGAAGGAAATTCATTTACATGGGAAAGAGTGCTGCGGTAAGATAAATGTAAGTGTAACGGGTGGATCTGATTAATAAAACATGAAGCCCTTACTCTACAGCTTAGAAACACGACATACGTATAATCTTGATCTCGATGTACATGTGCAACTATCCATCTGTGCACGTATGTGAAATAAACATACGTTATGAATCCGTTAACTACATGCAGACAAGATTCAAGAAAAGCAAAATACTTGAAACAACACGTGTCGCAAACATATTTGGTATGTTATTGGTTATTTTGTTCCATAAAGAAACTATAAAATGTTAATTTACTAAATGTTTTCATTGATTTTTATTATTATTACTGTTAATGTAAAATTCCTAAGGTAAAGAGATAAAAGAAAGTATATTAGGCTTAATACAATGCGGTGAAAATTACGTTTTTTTTTTGTTTTTCATGGCATCTATGTAATTTTCACATATTCCTCTTTGTTTATCTCCTTATCACTAAATAATATTTAAGTAAGTATAAAACCTTTTATATTTGTAAGCAGAAAAAAACACTTTGCCAAATAATGCTTGAAAACTTTAATTAGGCATTTAGAGTTTCCAATTGTTCTGTTAGTATTTTTGTCTTCACCTCAAAGATCTTTCCTTTATCGTGCTTACTTGTTTCTACATGTAACAGTACGGCATGTTCAGGTGATTAGGGCGCTCGACTCGTAATCTGCGGGTCGCGGGTTCGAATCCCCGTCACACCAAACATGCTCGCCCTTTCAGCCGTGGGGCGTTATGACGTGACGGTCAATCCCACTATTCGTTGGTAAAATAGTATCCCAGGAGTTGGCGGTGGGTGGTGATGACTAGCTGCCTTCCCTTTCACTGCTAAATTAGGGACGGCTAGTGGAGACAGCCCTCGTGTAGCGTTGCGCAAAATCCATAACAAACAAGCTACATGTAACATATTTTAATTACGTTTTAAAATATTTCATTATAACTTAGAAATAAGCGCATCACTTTCACATATCCGTAATGTGACATTAGAGAGCGTTCTCATACGATAGGCCTAAAAATAAGGATTTATGATTTCATCTTAAGAAATTGTGTAGTAAACAAAACTCGTATTCTTTTCTCCTTAAATGTTCTCACTTTTTACGACATGAATGAAAAAATATATCCAAATGAAGCCTCGTGTTCTCGGAGTTGTTGGTTTATATTGAACAACACTTAAAAGTTAATTATAATTGCCATTTAGTAAGTTCATGCCTGAAGTATAAGGGATTGCAAGTTCCAGCTGTTCAGTGTTTCAGTTACTCGAAAAATGTACACACGAATACTCCTACGTTGACCATTTAAAACCTGTAGTACTTCACGACCTTCTTTTATTTATTCAATTGGCTTGTTTGTTGTTAATCGCAAAGTTATAGTCATATTTAAATCTATGACGTGTAGACCATATTTACTCATGCAATATTGATTATATGGGATGAAGATAATCGATCCCGGAACCTGCGCACAGCTGTTTAACCATTAATAACTCCATCTTCTCTTCTACAAATAAGAAACAGTAATACTTTATTTATTTTCGAATTACCTAAAATGACCAAGGCACATTATTGAGAAATTCTTCAAGATATTGTTTTTGTCATCTTACGCATTTTAATGAAGATGGGAACATTGACAGGGAAATAGAGTTGAACGAAGAAGTATCGTAAAGAGCGCGAATGGTAGTGTGGTGTAAAATTACTCATGCTAGCAATTTCATTAAAAGTGTCCCGTAAAAACGGCGCAAACTCGGTAACCCGTGACCTGATTTTAACGAAACTTGTTTTATTCTGTTTCTATTCTCATTTCATTACAAATATGGCACTATCGAGCGCTGTTTTTGTTGTATTTAATAACAGACAAGCAAACTAACAAACAATCTCAGAGTTTTAGTAGTATATAGATAGATCAGAAGCAAGGCAGTTAGTCAACACCACCCATCGCCAACTCTTAGGCTACACTAATCTAAAAGAGGATTGATCCCACGACTGAAAGGACCAACATATTCAGTGAGGGGATTCGAACCCACAACAAGTAGATTGCGAGTCGAACGCCCTAAGGAAAAGATATATAGGAATTCCTAAGTAATTACGATCATCTGAAATATTTCTTTTATTAATTTTTTACTACATTTCAGGCACTGATATTAATTTATCATTGTTCGACTACAGAGTATTTTTCATAATAATTGGATTTTCAAATATTTTCACACTGTTACACTAAAAGACCTGTGTAATAGGCTTATAAGCTTTAACAACCGATTTAAATAAGACGTAATGACCTCGTCAGATTTCCTTTATCGTTAAACAATTTTGAATTTGACCACGAATACTGTCTTCAAACCAAGTTACGACATGGGTACAAAAATAACGTCTAATTTGCTACTATCTTTAAAGCGGGAAATCGAAGATTAAATATAAGGAATTTTTTTTTATTATTATTCCTGTAAACTCCCAGTGGAGCATAGGGCCGCGACAACAACTCGTCAACGGAAGTTGTTGTTGCAGTTACTTGTAGCAGGTTGGTTTTTACGGAGTGGAGTTGCTAGCCCCGCTTTCTCATCCTGGACTTAGGACCAGGCAAAGGCGGAGGTTGGCATGTTTGGTGTGACGAGGATTCGAACCCGCGACCCTCAGATTACGAGTTGAGCGCCCTAACCACCTGGCCATGCCGGGCCCAAATATAAGGAAATAGCTATATAAAATGCCCCCCAGTGGCACAGCGGTATGTCTGCGGACTTACAACGCTAGAAACCGGGTTTCGATACCCGTGGTGGGCAGAGCACAGATAGCCCTTGTGTAGCTTTGTGCATAATTAAAAACAAACAAACAAACAAGCTATATAAAAACATTTTTTTCGAAAGCGATACACTGATTGCTTTTTTTTTTCAGCTGCCTGAAAACTGCCTACAACATTTTTTCTCGCACACTAATGATTTTCCTTGAACTATGAAATTCACACTCGTCTATTACTCAACCCAGATCCATTTCTTGTATGTTACTGTGTCCCTTAAAGATGGATTCTTGCTTATCGAGTTATATAGGAAAGCCAGTGACCGATTGTAATACTTACACACAGCAAAAGACCCCCAATGGATCAGTAGCAAGTCTAAAAATCGAGTTTCGTTACCTGTAGTGGGCATAGCACAGATGACCCATTGTGTAGCTTTACGCTTAACAACAAATATACAAATACAATTAAAGCTGTCGCCAGTTACACTAAATGAAACATAATCTATAGTCAGGCACTCGGGATTAAAAAAAATCCGCTATCATAAGAACAATTACGAAACATACATTGAAACATTTAACCATAATTGAGAGAAGTCATAAAGTTACCGAAATTCACAGACAGATTCAGAACGTTAACTGTTTTATACGAAATATTATACTTAAAGAGTCACATAGAACATAATCTAGCGTTATTCCTTTCGTCATTACCTATCATCCTAAACTGAAGAATCTTTTGGCATTCCTCAAAGACATTGTCATCTTCAACAACTTAACAGCATATTAAAAAGGCTTTTCCAAAAGTTTGTATTCCCCCCTTCCGAAAAACAAAAATACTTAAATAGCTAAATTCTTGTACATGCCAAAGTTAACAGCTCTTTAAGTGTTAGTAGCCCCCCTTGCAATAGCTAAAGATGCCATACTTATCAGTTTATGAAACCCACCATTACCTTTTGTGATAAAGATAATATCAACAAATATTCCATTAACAATCATATCAACTGCTCTGCCACCAACACTATCCAAACCATTCTTAGAAAAACAATAAAATAATCATATATCTTTCTTTAGAACTAAGCAAAATCGTCCCGTTTCCCCACACTTCAATCAACCTAATAATATTACTAATTAATGACTTACTCCTGATAATTATAGAAAACACAACTTAGCTGATCCTGAAGGCATAAACGTAGATCCTGGCATAACAGATCTCCGCTATCTTTGTACTCCTATTTCAGATATCATTAACTTCATTCGATTTACTCCACTATTTTCCAACATTTACCCTTATTCTTAGATTTCTTAACAGCCTTACAAATTTATATACCTATATATTTCTTCGCTTTTTTATGCCAGCTAGTATTTTAATAATTATATTCCTTATATTAAATATATGTATTGTGGTAAACCTTTTACTTCATATGTATCTGTTTGTGCTGCTTTAATTGACCTGTAATTTTTAGTTCCCTTTCTATGCACTACTGTTTTTATTACTTTTACATTTTTTTTGTTTTTCTGTTCATCGCCTTTTCTTAGACAGTTTTATTACCTTCCTATTTTATGTGTTCACTTCTTTTTAGAACTTTTACTATTCTTCTTACAATTCATGTATCTTTATATACTCTTATTTTCTACGTGCAGCTTGGACTGACAATCGTATAACAATTTTGTAATACTCAATATATGTAAAAGATTTTTTTTACTTTGTATATACATTTAGCAGGATTTTAGCTAGCTGACTCAAACCACGTTCCTTCCCTCTGAAACTTATCACTTATTCAGAAAGTTGTTTCACTTATGACGTAACATATGCACATACGCGTTTATTCTATCCCATTGGCTCATCTACATAACCATTTACATTGACGCCAAAGGCTTTTTTATTATTTATATTACATAATAACACATGTTACTCGTTCACCTCTTACTTCTGAAAAAGGAAGGTTCGCCTTCCGAAAGCGCTCGTGTTTAGGTTTTTTTTCTCTTTCTCGCTATGTTTTATCCTACGTGCTTTGCAAGGCTATAAAAAGGTTAAAAACTGAGACAAATTTCTGAAAAGCTAAAATTCTATATTTAGTAATGTGTTTTACGTTTCTTAAAGAGTTTATAGGTGCAGAAAATAGACATTTTGAACTAGGCAGTCCTTTAAAAAGTAGTTTAGATAATGTTTTACTTTTGTACGAGGAATGGTCTGGTTCAGTAGTAGGATAAAAAAATAATCACAGCGCACAAATTGTTTGACATCTTCCTAGACAAAATTAAAACGTGATAATCAACAAAAACATATCGATTTATACTTCCTGTGATCAAAAATAAAGTTGGGGGATTTACGGATTTTCTCCATCTTTTTTGAAGTACCGGATTCAAAGAACCACAGTATCTCGTATATTTCAATTTTCCAGTCCAGGCTCCCACTGAACATTAAAACTTTTATATATTCAACAACTAAACTGTTTTCAATGTCTATTTAGTTATTGTCTTAACCTATCATAATAGGACCGATACATCATCTGATACTTACGGATTCTAACAAATGAGAGAGTTTTGCGAATGCAAAATAATTTCGCCGAGCATCTCAACATGCTAAAGTACTGTAACAGCTCAAACCTCATAGCTACATTAGTGAGGCTTATTTTATTTTACATTGTTTGTTTGTTTTTTCTGGCGAAGTCTCAATGTAAGATAGGCCATAGGAAATGTTAAATTAGACTTCAGCTACTTTCAAATAACTGATGAAGTTGACTAAAGTCAGTTTAGAGAAGGCCCGGCATGGCCAGGTGGTTAGGGGGATCCACTCGCAATCTGAGGATCGCGGGTTCGAATCCCCGTCCCACCAAACATGCTCGCTCTTTCAGCCGTGGGGGTGTTATAATGTGACGATCAATCCCACTATTCGTTGGTAAAAGAGTATCCCAAGAGTTGGCGGTGAGTGATGATGACTAGCTGCCTTCCCTCTAGTCTTACGCTGCTAAATTAGGGACGGTTAGCGCAAATAGCCCTCGTGTAGCTTTGCGCGAAATTCAAAAACAAACAAACAGTTTAGAGACGAAGTAGGAAAACTGATCGTAACACGTTATATGTGTTGATATATACAAAGTAGGCGACTAACGAACAGGATATTGAAATGATTAATAAAAAAAATTCTCAGAGGTCCGTTCTGAGATATAACGAAGTAATATAAGAACAACTAACGTTTTCTATACTGATGAACATTCAACGTAGCCTTTACTATAATCGTTTACTTTTCTTACATTCTGTGAGGTCGTCGACCACATGAACTAAGCGAGTTTGGCTGTGACGAGATAGCAATTTTCAGAGGTTTGGCAGGCTGGCGTATACTGTTTCATTCTGCATTAGGTCGATGGAAAAACGACTGTGTTCCGCATACTGATAAACTGTCGAACATTCTGCTTCTTGCAGCTACTGGATAATTTGCTGACTCTCAGTGGATACTCTTAGCGGGAAAATATTCTCCTCTATATTATGACTGCAGATAAAAGGTGGTGTAAGGATAAGCTAGATGTCAGTGTCGTATCATTGCAGACAAAAGATGGTGTAATAATAAGCCAGATGTCAGTATCGCATGATTGCAGATAAAAGATGGTGTAATGATAAGCTAGATGTTAAGGTCGCATGAGTGAAGACAAAAGATGGTGTAATGATAAACTAGACGTTAAGGTCGCATGAGTGAAGGCAAAAGAAAGTTTGAGGACAAGCTAGTTATCAATGTCGCACGATTGCAGATAAAGGATGGTGTAATGATAAGCTAGTTATCAATGTCGCACGACTGCAGACAAAGGATGGTGTAATGATAAGCTAAATGTCAATGTCGCTTTTATACACTGAGTCTTTTGGATTTGACTAGAATTCTCACCAAACCCTCTGAGTTTTTAATAGCTTCTATTAAAAGTCTTTCACAATCAGCTGTATGGTTTCTACATATATTTTTCTAAATATCCTTATCATACCATCTGGGGTTTTAGTGTACTTTCTTGAACTTATTTCATAACAACAAATTGGCGGACTTACATCCCTAGAAACCGGGTTTCGATACCCGTGGTGGGCAGAGCACAGGTAGCCCAGTGTGAACTTTGTGCTTGATTACAAACAAAAAAACTTAACAAAATGGATCTCTAATTAATTTTATTAAAATATCTTCATGACAAGAAGGGTCTTTAGTGAATGTTACTAAAATTTCTTCTCAACTAGCTGGATCTTTAGTGGATTTTACTACAGTTTCCTCCCAATCAACTGGGTCTTTAGTGGGTTTTGCAAAAATGATCTCTCAGACAGCTGGGTGTTTAGCGGATTTTACAAAAATTATCTCCAACCAGTAGATTATACAAAAATATTTTCTCAAACAGTTGGGTCTTTAGTGGATGAAAAGAAAAATTCTCTGAAACAGCTGGGTCTTTAGTGGATTTTACAAAAAATTATTTCCTAGCGATCTAACACGTTAAGGGAGTTTTCCTAAAATATTATTCTAAATCACACAATAGATTTTACTCATTTATAAGAACATATTACCCATTAAATGGAGTAAACCTGGTAAAAAAAGAAAAAAAAAGTTGGTTAAACCTTTTCTAATTTTTGATCATTAAGAGATTCTACGGGCTCGAGGTTTAATCCAGAATCATACCCAAATCAACATACTTTCTTATTAACGCGGTTTTTGCTGGATTTGTTTTGTTCATACAACGATTTTTCTTCATATTCTACGGAGTAATTCCTGAAAGTAAATCTAACAAAAATCGTTTTATACAGTTATCCTACATAAAATATGTTCTCTTGCGATTTGAAAACCACGCTGTATTATTTTAAACATCTTAATTAAAATAGCAAAGTTGAATATTTATTTCTAGTTAATCATTAGTGTATTCAATGGGATTTTTTAATAAGTGTTTTTATTCGTATTTTGCATCTTTAAATATCTGATTCTCTCGTTTTTCCTACATTATTTTATGTATAGCATTCAAGAACTTTTTTTCTTTTTACCAAAACGAAAATTATAATGTAAACAAGCAGATGTTGCACGTATCATAAACATTGCGAGCAAAAGACTTTTAACGTCGTACGCAGCATAAACTTACCAGGATATACTGTCCTCAATACAGCCATTACCAAAAGCAATGCTCCGTAAACATGATACTTTCTTCTAGCTGTAGTAGGAGTGGAAGGTCTTAGACTTGATGATGTTATCCACATTTTAAATGATTCGGATTGTTGAAATTCTACTCTGGTGCTCTTAACACCTTTTTTCCCCCTAAAATATACAAGAAAATCGCACATATTAGCAATACTTCCCCTAGATCTAGTATCGAAACTTATGACTGATATTAAACACGTACGTTAGAAGGTAATAATATACATGCCTACAAACGTCTATCAGATGTTGCAATGTTTGTATGAAAATTGTTTAAGTTTGACTTATTCGATTTTGTCCAAAAGGAATTAACTTTTTACTGTTTTTATGATAAATTGTATATTAAAAACTTAGCATCGAAAACCCAATCGTTCTCCATTCTTTTAAAATATTCTTTAATCAAGACATTCCAAAGCACTTAGGATCAGCAAAGAAAATAGCATCAGAAAAGAAACCCAATAATCCGAGAGCTTTGGAAAATGGATAATTGATGAAGGAAAGTCCACTTTCCGAAAGCGCTCGAGCTATTAGGTTTCTTTTCTGATAATACTATATTTTAATGACGGCGTGTATCAGAGTAGACAGAGAGAATACTTGTACAGGCTTTACTATCTTCAAACTAAAACTTGGAATAAGAAACGCCTGTGATGTAAGCCTAAAATAAAAGGACGATTCAATAGCGCAGTCGGATGTTTTAGCCATAAAAAATTAAGAATTATTAACCTATTAAGATGGAATCATTAGTTAAATTACACAGCTAATTATTTCATGAAATTAATTTACAAGCAGAAAGTTTACTGAGCTTTTTTATTATCTAAAAGTAATTCTGATATCATTCATTCATTTAAAGGTAAACTTTTTTGTTTATTTTAAAATTTCGCGCAAAGCTACAAAAGGGCCGTCTGTGCATTGTTAGCCGTAATTTTTAACTGATAAACTAGAGTAAAGGTAACTAATAAATAGCACTCACTACCAACACTAGGGCTAATTTCTTTCACGACTCTTAGCTTAAGTGCGTTTTACGGCAACGGATCGCGAACCATAAATTATCAAATTTACAGTCTGGCCCAAATGTAAATTACCCACTGCATTCTTCTTTATATCAAATAGTTTGATTAAATTTGTATTTTGATGCACACAACGAGACTGAGAAAATAGCAGTTTTTTATAGTTAAACACAAAGCTACAGAATTAGCTATTTGTGCTCTGCTCACCACGGGTATCGAAACCCGATTTCTAGCGTTGTACCTCTGCAGATATACCGCTATGCCACGGGGAGGCATGTTTATTTTTTGATTAATAAACTAGCTACTTAGTTTGTATATCAATACTCCTCTATTTTTTTAAATAGTTGGCTTATTTATAATTAGAAGCTACACAAAAAAGTTTAGAAATGTTTCAACAGGAATACAACTATGTTTTCTTAATCTAAATTTATTAATTATTTGCTTGTCTTTCTTTTTCACGTACCCATTTTATAATGGCAAGTATCTAAACACAAAAGTTTCTCATTTGGTGATAAATATAGACTTCTGATGTGTCTGTCCCAAATCACCGTCAATGTAGCTTTATTAATTCAGTGTAAAATCAAAACATGTGTGGAACTATTAAGGGCTTATTCCTGTTCATTTATACTAGACCTTATACTCATAAGCCCATGAACAAAATGTGACAATTTTCTTTTCACGGAGTTCATCGATTTTCCACATGTGCTAAAGGCGAATAGTGACAACAACATTAAATGTAAGTAACTTCTGATACAAGTGGCTCAAGGAATTAGATTGGCGGTTTTCACAATAATAAAAGAAAGCTTTGATGAGCGAAAAAATACACTAGGAAACCTAGCAGTAAATGGCGGCGTCAGAAATGTTCTGTGGAAAAAATAAGAGAGCGAAGCCAAGAGTAAATAAAATAAAGTATGGAGTTAAGAGTGAAATAACAAAACTAGGAAGTCAAGAGTAAATAACAAAAGTAGAGAGTTAAGAGTAAAATAACAAAAGTATGGAGTCAACAGTAAAATAACAAAAGTATGGAGTCAACAGTAAAATAACAAAAGTATGAAGTCAACAGTAAAATAACAAAAGTATGGAGTCAACAGTAAAATAACAAAAGTATGAAGTCAACAGTAAAATAACAAAAGTATGGAGTCAACAGTAAAATAACAAAAGTGTGGAGTCAACAGTAAAAGAACAAAGTATGGAATCATGAGCAAAATAACAAACGTAGGGAGTCAAGCGTGAAATAAGTAAGACATGAACTCATTTATATGTAAACGTTCAGGAATCTGCGCGCAAATTAACAGAGGCAGAATTTTGGAAGGAGAAAAGAGGAGCGAGTTTTTGTATGCGAAGTAAGAAGAGAATAGCAGTATTGGGTGTTTTGGTGTGTTATAAATCAAGTAGAACTCAATGTGTTAAATAACAAGAAGAAAAAGAGGGAAATATTACGCTGGGGCTGATATTTTAAATTCATCATTCGATTTCTATGTTGTTTTATTAGCGCAGAGCAACACAATAGTCTAATTGTATTGCGAAAATTTACCTTTTCAATATAAGGCCAACCAGGCATGATGGTGATCTAGGAGTAGGTTTGCAGAGTCGTTGATCCTGAATCTGGAATCAAAGTTTGAATGTCTGGCCTCCCCTGGGATCTCTGGGCCGCCATGTTTGAAATCGTGTTTATGCCCCCCTCCCCACTTATAAGCTAGCGAGACCAAAACTAGTCCACATACTTAGATACCACGGTTGCGGGTCCTCATGGGACTTGTTTTCGGGGACGGATCCCTCCTCAGAAAGCTATAAAAGTACTGAGGATAATGGAGGTACTTTATCGGTACGTTGTGGCCTCTGTGAATCATAAGAGGGCCTTTAGATCCCGTCCATGTTTAATGAGGGTAAACATAATACACGTTTAGGTTTCATTTACTTCGCTGGCTGTTTGTCCACCTATGTGGCATTAGCAACTGGTGCTGAAACTGACTAAACGTTATTATTATTATTCTAGAATTCTACTCTGTATGATTTGTGTAAGACACACACGACAAGATATGGGATGAACGTAAGTCCAAGTTGTAGCAGTTTTCTTTAACTACTACGCTATTTACATCCATCTGATTTCTTCATTCATTTAACATTTACTTTTCAGATGAATTCTAAGTTTGTATACGCGATAGGACTGTGTATCACCTAAACGTCATTATCTACTTTAGTATTTACATATAAATCCAATAACAATGCTTTTTAATTACGTCTAACACAGTGGTGATGTCTTTCAGTACTTTACTAAACTATCTAAGTCAGAACACGAAAATACGTGCTATATTTTTCTAGCCCTTTTAAAATTTACTTGTTAATGTTATCAATTTTAGCCTTTGGTCGCGTGGTGAAAGTTAGCAAAAAGAAATACATTGATAACTAAAAGATACCGATATATATATAGTGGTAGAAATGAATGTTAAACTCAGTGAAAACATGAAAACAATTACTTGAACTGAGAGGTAGGGATAGTTTGTTTGTTTGTTTTGAATTTCGCGCAAAGCTACACGAGGGCTATCTGCGCTAGCCGTCTCTAATTTAGCAGTGTAAGACTAGAGGGAAGGCAGCTAGTCATCACCACCCACCGACAACTCTTGGGCTACTCTTTTACCAACGAATAGTGGGATTGACCGTCACATTATAACGCCCCCACGGCTGAAAGGGCAAGCATATTTGGTGGGAGGGGGATTCGAACCCGTAACCCTCAGATTGTGAGTCGAGTGCCCTAACCGAGCACGATCGGTGTAGGATTCCGATATCGCGACCCACAGATTGCGAGTAGAGCAATATATCCATGCCAGGCGTTACAAATAAAGAAATATCAACTTTTAAACAGAAAGATGGAACAAGGATGGAGAGATAGAAATAAGTAAAAATAAATATTGTGATGAATTAGTTCATTATATTGTGGTCTTTCCTCTTAAAAAACGAAACACACGGTGTACTTACTAAATAGTATATTTACAAATAAGAAATAAGAAGATAAAACAAATATGTGAAACGTCATCAAATGAAATGTTTTGAACAGTTAAATCTATTCTCTAATATATATCATCTTTAAGTTCACTGTTTATATGTGTTTGAGTATATTTTACATGCTCACTGTTTATATGTGTTTGAGTATATTTTACATGCTCACTGTTTATATGTGTTTGAGTATATTTTACATGCATTATATTTTAGAAATTTGTGACTTACGAGATGGACCTACAGGGAATGGAGACCGAGTCACCTAGACGATAGACTAGTATTAAACAATACAGTATGTATGCATGTGTGTGTGTGTATTATATATTGTTACGACAGCGAAAGTCACGTGACTCTGGTAACACGTGATGAGTTTCTAGAAGGATCGGGGAACATCACGAATAATCATGTATTTGCTAGACGCCCTCTATTCCTGTATATAAGCGCGCCAGACAAAGCGAGACAATTAATCGGAACTTAATTGCAGACAGGCAGAGACAAAGACGGACAATTGAGTCAAGCGCGTAAGTAAATTGCGTGAATCGTTGTGAATTATAGCGTGTGTTTAAGTTAAAGTGACTGTGGAAATTAGGTGCATTGCAAAGTTGTATTAGAAAGAATAAACTAGTTTTATTTAAGAAAGGACTTGTATCGCTAAAGTTTCATCCGAAATAAATTATACGAGAAATTAACAAACGACCAGAGACGTAACAATATATATACTAGACCACCCGTGACCCGTTGGGTCACCCACTATTCAGAGGTTATGAATAATTGAATCTAATTTCAATATTGCACCGAAATGAAGGTTTATTGTGAGATAATTTAAATAAATATTTCAATCCATTCGTGTTATTCATGATTCAAGAAAAGATATTTGATTGTTGATTGGGAGTAAAAAGAAAGACCATTTCAATTTTTAAAAAAAGTGAAGTCAGAGTTTTCAGGTTTATTTGTCCCCCGGTGGGACAGCGGTAAGTCTACGGATTTCCAACGCTAAAATCAGGAGTTCGATTCCCTTCGATGTGAATTTGCTATAAAACAAACATATACACTCCCTTTATTTTCACATGGGGAGTAATTTCACCGTAAAGAACTCAACACATAATTTCTCATTTGTTTTTCTTTTTTACAAACAAAGAACGCTGTACATACCTTAAATACGTAAACAGAAGGAGGGCGGGCAATAACTGAATACTCTATTTGAAAGTAGGCGTCAGTCATGAGTTATTTAATACACATGCCACGGGTCGAGAACCTCTCGTGCCACCTTTCGTACGTGGCTTCATTTGTTACACATAGATAATTCGATTTGGTAGTGTTCGTCCATACAATAAACTAACACGAACAAAAGGCAACACGTGCGTTAGAGTGTATTTTCAACACTATACCAGTATGTAAGAAAATATATATTATAAACTCATAAATAACAACATGAAGACATGCTTATTTTAGTTATTTAATCGTTTCATTATTTCACTATTTCTACGAAACCTTTTGTCGGTTAAACTATTTCAAAATGCAGACAAAATCAAGCAAAATGTATCCATACACGATAGTTACTGTTGCGCCAGCTGTGGGTAATCGTTGGTGGTATTAATGGTTTTCATTCTACTTAAATATCCAAGAAAAATAGTGATTCTAATTAATCACGGCGATAGTCAGTCGTACAATATATGTAAAGTTACAAGAAAAAAAATTAAAAACGTTATTTACATAATACAAATCACCATCACACGCAGAGAAACAAAAGAAAAAAATCTGAAAATATTAGAAATATGCAAATCGTTCTTACGTGATATCTTGGCATACACGTAGGGTGAACTTACGTGATATCTTGGCAAAGTAGGATTATTCTGAATTGTCCTCCTCCCCTCCCTGAAGCTAAATACTGTACAGTTTAACATTTATTTTATTAAGGTCTATTAAGGTCGTTAAGTCCAAGTATTCACGAATAATTTGTTCGGTTATTTTTTTGTGATTTGAATATTGTTAGCTGGTTTTTAGTTCGAGGATTTTTGTTATAAAGGTACTGTAGCAAATAAACTGTTCATCTGTATTAGGCTTTACTGGTGGTCGTAGTCATGGAGTCTTTCACGGACGAAAAATATAAAGGTTTTGTCTTATGTCAAGTTACACAATGCACTATCTGTGCTGTACCCACCGCGGGTTTTGCAACCCGATTATTAGCGTTATAAGCCCCAGACATGGCACTGTGCCACGGAGGGAGGAGATTTAATAAGTTTCAGTACACGATCAAGAGATTCATCCTAGTTTCTTGTGGTTATATTTGCTGAGAGGTTTCTTAATATATTAGTTGTTCATCTAATCAGTTTATACTAAGAAAAATGTCAATGTTTTCAACCGTAATGTTTGAAAAGTTGATTTTAGTTGTCATAAGACAATTTCAGTTGATAATTTACTTGTTCAGTCATTTGTGTCTTAACCTCTTTGTAATGGTAACATGAGAATTCTTATACTACACCTATTCATTCAATTCTAGTAG